>NW_027143162.1:0-78368 GCF_026170545.1 Melanerpes formicivorus
TGCTTGATTTCGAGAGTGAGCGAAACTAATGAAAACATTGTTGGGGTAAAACCTAAAGGGAAAGACCTAGCACCAAATCCAATTTGCCATCTGATCTAACTTCTGGAGGCAGTCAAAATGATCCTTAGAATTCTTCCCTACCTTATTCCTGTGCTGAGATACAGGCTGCTCCAACCTGCTGTAAAATGCTTGATTTCGAGAGTGAGCGAAACTAATGAAAACATTGTTGGGGGTAAAACCTAAAGGGAAAGACCTAGCACCAAATCCAATTTGCCATCTGATCTAACTTCTGGAGGCAGTCAAAATGAGCCTTAGAATTCTTCCCTACCTTATTCCTGTGCTGAGATACAGGCTGCTCCAACCTGCTGTAAAATGCTTGATTTCGAGAGTGAGCGAAACTAATGAAAACATTGTTGGGGTAAAACCTAAAGGGAAAGACCTAGCACCAAATTCCATTGGCCATCTGATCTAACTTCTGGAGGCAGTCAAAATGATCCTTAGAATTCTTCCCTACCTTATTCCTGTGCTGAGATACAGGCTGCTCCAACCTGCTGTAAAATGCTTGATTTCGAGAGTGAGCGAAACTAATGAAAACTTTGTTGGGGTAAAACCTAAAGGGAAAGACCTAGCACCAAATCCAATTTGCCATCTGATCTAACTTCTGGAGGCAGTCAAAATGATCCTTAGAATTCTTCCCTACCTTATTCCTGTGCTGAGATACAGGCTGCTCCAACCTGCTGTAAAATGCTTGATTTCGAGAGTGAGCGAAACTAATGAAAACATTGTTGGGGTAAAACCTAAAGGGAAAGACCTAGCACCAAATCCAATTTGCCATCTGATCTAACTTCTGGAGGCAGTCAAAATGAGCCTTAGAATTCTTCCCTACCTTATTCCTGTGCTGAGATACAGGCTGCTCCAACCTGCTGTAAAATGCTTGATTTCGAGAGTGAGCGAAACTAATGAAAACATTGTTGGGGTAAAACCTAAAGGGAAAGACCTAGCACCAAATCCAATTTGCCATCTGATCTAACTTCTGGAGGCAGTCAAAATGATCCTTAGAATTCTTCCCTACCTTATTCCTGTGCTGAGATACAGGCTGCTCCAACCTGCTGTAAAATGCTTGATTTCGAGAGTGAGCGAAACTAATGAAAACATTGTTGGGGTAAAACCTAAAGGGAAAGACCTAGCACCAAATCCAATTTGCCATCTGATCTAACTTCTGGAGGCAGTCAAAATGAGCCTTAGAATTCTTCCCTACCTTATTCCTGTGCTGAGATACAGGCTGCTCCAACCTGCTGTAAAATGCTTGATTTCGAGAGTGAGCGAAACTAATGAAAACATTGTTGGGGTAAAACCTAAAGGGAAAGACCTAGCACCAAATCCAATTTGCCATCTGATCTAACTTCTGGAGGCAGTCAAAATGATCCTTAGAATTCTTCCCTACCTTATTCCTGTGCTGAGATACAGGTTGCTCCAACCTGCTGTAAAATGCTTGATTTCGAGAGTGAGCGAAACTAATGAAAACATTGTTGGGGTAAAACCTAAAGGGAAAGACCTAGCACCAAATCCAATTTGCCATCTGATCTAACTTCTGGAGGCAGTCAAAATGAGCCTTAGAATTCTTCCCTACCTTATTCCTGTGCTGAGATACAGGCTGCTCCAACCTGCTGTAAAATGCTTGATTTCGAGAGTGAGCGAAACTAATGAAAACATTGTTGGGGTAAAACCTAAAGGGAAAGACCTAGCACCAAATCCAATTTGCCATCTGATCTAACTTCTGGAGGCAGTCAAAATGATCCTTAGAATTCTTCCTTACCTTATTCCTGTGCTGAGATACAGGCTGCTCCAACCTGCTGTAAAAATGCTTGATTTCGAGAGTGAGCGAAACTAATGAAAACATTGTTGGGGTAAAACCTAAAGGGAAAGACCTAGCACCAAATCCAATTTGCCATCTGATCTAACTTCTGGAGGCAGTCAAAATGAGTATTTGAATTCTTCCCTACCTTATTCCTGTGCTGAGATACAGGCTGCTCCAACCTGCTGTAAAATGCTTGATTTCGAGAGTGAGCGAAACTAATGAAAACTTTGTTGGGGTAAAACCTAAAGGGAAAGACCTAGCACCAAATCCAATTGCCATCTGATCTAACTTCTGGAGGCAGTCAAAATGATCCTTAGAATTCTTCCCTACCTTATTCCTGTGCTGAGATACAGGCTGCTCCAACCTGCTGTAAAATGCTTGATTTCGAGAGTGAGCGAAACTATGAAAACATTGTTGGGGTAAAACCTAAAGGGAAAGACCTAGCACCCAAATCCAATTTGCCATCTGATCTAACTTCTGGAGGCAGTCAAAATGAGCCTTAGAATTCTTCCCTACCTTATTCCTGTGCTGAGATACAGGCTGCTCCAACCTGCTGTAAAATGCTTGATTTCGAGAGTGAGCGAAACTAATGAAAACATTGTTGGGGTAAAACCTAAAGGGAAAGACCTAGCACCAAATCCAATTTGCCATCTGATCTAACTTCTGGAGGCAGTCAAAATGATCCTTAGAATTCTTCCCTACCTTATTCCTGTGCTGAGATACAGGTTGCTCCAACCTGCTGTAAAATGCTTGATTTCGAGAGTGAGCGAAACTAATGAAAACATTGTTGGGGTAAAACCTAAAGGGAAAGACCTAGCACCAAATCCAATTTGCCATCTGATCTAACTTCTGGAGGCAGTCAAAATGAGCCTTAGAATTCTTCCCTACCTTATTCCTGTGCTGAGATACAGGCTGCTCCAACCTGCTGTAAAATGCTTGATTTCGAGAGTGAGCGAAACTAATGAAAACATTGTTGGGGTAAAACCTAAAGGGAAAGACCTAGCACCAAATCCAATTTGCCATCTGATCTAACTTCTGGAGGCAGTCAAAATGATCCTTAGAATTCTTCCTTACCTTATTCCTGTGCTGAGATACAGGCTGCTCCCAACCTGCTGTAAAATGCTTGATTTCCGAGAGTGAGCGAAACTAATGAAAACATTGTTGGGGTAAAACCTAAAGGGAAAGACCTAGCACCAAATCCAATTTGCCATCTGATCTAACTTCTGGAGGCAGTCAAAATGAGTATTTGAATTCTTCCCTACCTTATTCCTGTGCTGAGATACAGGCTGCTCCAACCTGCTGTAAAATGCTTGATTTCGAGAGTGAGCGAAACTAATGAAAACATTGTTGGGGTAAAACCTAAAGGGAAAGAACCTAGCACCAAATCCAATTTGCCATCTGATCTAACTTCTGGAGGCAGTCAAAATGATCCTTAGAATTCTTTCCCTACCTTATTCCTGTGCTGAGATACAGGCTGCTCCAACCTGCTGTAAAATGCTTGATTTCGAGAGTGAGCGAAACTAATGAAAACATTGTTGGGGGTAAAACCTAAAGGGAAAGACCTAGCACCAAATCCAATTTGCCATCTGATCTAACTTCTGGAGGCAGTCAAAATGATCCTTAGAATTCTTCCCTACCTTATTCCTGTGCTGAGATACAGGCTGCTCCAACCTGCTGTAAAATGCTTGATTTCGAGAGTGAGCGAAACTAATGAAAACATTGTTGGGGTAAAACCTAAAGGGAAAGACCTAGCACCAAATCCAATTTGCCATCTGATCTAACTTCTGGAGGCAGTCAAAATGATCCTTAGAATTCTTCCCTACCTTATTCCTGTGCTGAGATACAGGCTGCTCCAACCTGCTGTAAAAATGCTTGATTTCGAGAGTGAGCGAAACTAATGAAAACTTTGTTGGGGTAAAACCTAAAGGGAAAGACCTAGCACCAAATTCCATTTGGCCATCTGATCTAACTTCTGGAGGCAGTCAAAATGATCCTTAGAATTCTTCCCTACCTTATTCCTGTGCTGAGATACAGGCTGCTCCAACCTGCTGTAAAAATGCTTGATTTCGAGAGTGAGCGAAACTAATGAAAACTTTGTTGGGGTAAAACCTAAAGGGAAAGACCTAGCACCAAAATTCCATTGGCCATCTGATCTAACTTCTGGAGGCAGTCAAAATGAGTATTTGAATTCTTCCCTACCTTATTCCTGTGCTGAGATACAGGCTGCTCCAACCTGCCTGTAAAATGCTTGATTTCGAGAGTGAGCGAAACTAATGAAAACATTGTTGGGGTAAAACCTAAAGGGAAAGACCTAGCACCAAATCCAATTTGCCATCTGATCTAACTTCTGGAGGCAGTCAAAATGAGCCTTAGAATTCTTCCCTACCTTATTCCTGTGCTGAGATACAGGCTGCTCCAACCTGCTGTAAAATGCTTGATTTCGAGAGTGAGCGAAACTAATGAAAACATTGTTGGGGTAAAACCTAAAGGGAAAGACCTAGCACCAAATCCAATTTGCCATCTGATCTAACTTCTGGAGGCAGTCAAAATGATCCTTAGAATTCTTCCCTACCTTATTCCTGTGCTGAGATACAGGCTGCTCCAACCTGCTGTAAAATGCTTGATTTCGAGAGTGAGCGAAACTAATGAAAACATTGTTGGGGTAAAACCTAAAGGGAAAGACCTAGCACCAAATCCAATTTGCCATCTGATCTAACTTCTGGAGGCAGTCAAAATGATCCTTAGAATTCTTCCCCTACCTTATTCCTGTGCTGAGATACAGGCTGCTCCAACCTGCTGTAAAATGCTTGATTTCGAGAGTGAGCGAAACTAATGAAAACATTGTTGGGGTAAAACCTAAAGGGAAAGACCTAGCACCAAATCCAATTTGCCATCTGATCTAACTTCTGGAGGCAGTCAAAATGATCCTTAGAATTCTTCCCTACCTTATTCCTGTGCTGAGATACAGGTTGCTCCAACCTGCTGTAAAATGCTTGATTTCGAGAGTGAGCGAAACTAATGAAAAACATTGTTGGGGTAAAACCTAAAGGGAAAGACCTAGCACCAAATCCAATTTGCCATCTGATCTAACTTCTGGAGGCAGTCAAAATGATCCTTAGAATTCTTCCCCTACCTTATTCCTGTGCTGAGATACAGGCTGCTCCAACCTGCTGTAAAATGCTTGATTTCGAGAGTGAGCGAAACTAATGAAAACATTGTTGGGGTAAAACCTAAAGGGAAAGACCTAGCACCAAATCCAATTTGCCATCTGATCTAACTTCTGGAGGCAGTCAAAATGATCCTTAGAATTGTTCCCTACCTTATTCCTGTGCTGAGATACAGGCTGCTCCAACCTGCTGTAAAATGCTTGATTTCGAGAGTGAGCGAAACTAATGAAAACATTGTTGGGGTAAAACCTAAAGGGAAAGACCTAGCACCCAAATCCAATTTGCCATCTGATCTAACTTCTGGAGGCAGTCAAAATGATCCTTAGAATTCTTCCCTACCTTATTCCTGTGCTGAGATACAGGCTGCTCCAAACCTGCTGTAAAATGCTTGATTTCGAGAGTGAGCGAAACTAATGAAAACATTGTTGGGGTAAAACCTAAAGGGAAAGACCTAGCACCAAATCCAATTTGCCATCTGATCTAACTTCTGGAGGCAGTCAAAATGATCCTTAGAATTCTTCCTACCTTATTCCTGTGCTGAGATACAGGCTGCTCCAACCTGCTGTAAAATGCTTGATTTCGAGAGTGAGCGAAAACTAATGAAAACATTGTTGGGGTAAAACCTAAAGGGAAAGACCTAGCAACCAAATCCAATTGGCCATCTGATCTAACTTCTGGAGGCAGTCAAAATGATCCTTAGAATTCTTCCCTACCTTATTCTGTGCTGAGATACAGGCTGCTCCAACCTGCTGTAAAATGCTTGATTTCGAGAGTGAGCGAAACTAATGAAAACTTTGTTGGGGTAAAACCTAAAGGGAAAGACCTAGCACCAAATTCCATTGGCCATCTGATCTAACTTCTGGAGGCAGTCAAAATGAGTATTAGAATTCTTCCCTACCTTATTCCTGTGCTGAGATACAGGCTGCTCCAACCTGCTGTAAAATGCTTGATTTCGAGAGTGAGCGAAACTAATGAAAACATTGTTGGGGTAAAACCTAAAGGGAAAGACCTAGCACCAAATCCAATTTGCCATCTGATCTAACTTCTGGAGGCAGTCAAAATGAGCCTTAGAATTCTTCCCTACCTTATTCCTGTGCTGAGATACAGGCTGCTCCAACCTGCTGTAAAATGCTTGATTTCGAGAGTGAGCGAAACTAATGAAAACATTGTTGGGGTAAAACCTAAAGGGAAAGACCTAGCACCAAATCCAATTTGCCATCTGATCTAACTTCTGGAGGCAGTCAAAATGATCCTTAGAATTCTTCCCTACCTTATTCCTGTGCTGAGATACAGGCTGCTCCAACCTGCTGTAAAATGCTTGATTTCGAGAGTGAGCGAAACTAATGAAAACATTGTTGGGGGTAAAACCTAAAGGGAAAGACCTAGCACCAAATCCAATTTGCCATCTGATCTAACTTCTGGAGGCAGTCAAAAATGATCCTTAGAATTCTTCCCTACCTTATTCCTGTGCTGAGATACAGGCTGCTCCAACCTGCTGTAAAATGCTTGATTTCGAGAGTGAGCGAAACTAATGAAAACATTGTTGGGGTAAAACCTAAAGGGAAAGACCTAGCACCAAATCCAATTTGCCATCTGATCTAACTTCTGGAGGCAGTCAAAATGATCCTTAGAATTCTTCCCTACCTTATTCCTGTGCTGAGATACAGGTTGCTCCAACCTGCTTTGTAAAATGCTTGATTTCGAGAGTGAGCGAAACTAATGAAAACATTGTTGGGGTAAAACCTAAAGGGAAAGACCTAGCACCAAATCCAATTTGCCATCTGATCTAACTTCTGGAGGCAGTCAAAATGATCCTTAGAATTCTTCCCTACCTTATTCCTGTGCTGAGATACAGGCTGCTCCAACCTGCTGTAAAATGCTTGATTTCGAGAGTGAGCGAAACTAATGAAAACATTGTTGGGGTAAAACCTAAAGGGAAAGACCTAGCACCAAATCCAATTTGCCATCTGATCTAACTTCTGGAGGCAGTCAAAATGATCCTTAGAATTGTTCCCTACCTTATTCCTGTGCTGAGATACAGGCTGCTCCAACCTGCTGTAAAATGCTTGATTTCGAGAGTGAGCGAAACTAATGAAAACATTGTTGGGGTAAAACCTAAAGGGAAAGACCTAGCACCAAATCCAATTTGCCATCTGATCTAACTTCTGGAGGCAGTCAAAATGATCCTTAGAATTCTTCCCTACCTTATTCCTGTGCTGAGATACAGGCTGCTCCAACCTGCTGTAAAATGCTTGATTTCGAGAGTGAGCGAAACTAATGAAAACATTGTTGGGTAAAACCTAAAGGGAAAGACCTAGCACCAAATCCAATTGGCCATCTGATCTAACTTCTGGAGGCAGTCAAAATGATCCTTAGAATTCTTCCCTACCTTATTCCTGTGCTGAGATACAGGCTGCTCCAACCTGCTGTAAAATGCTTGATTTCGAGAGTGAGCGAAAGTAATGAAAACTTTGTTGGGGTAAAACCTAAAGTGAAAGACCTAGCACCAAATTCCATTGGGCCATCTGATCTAACTTCTGGAGGCAGTCAAAATGAGCCTTAGAATTCTTCCCTACCTTATTCCTGTGCTGAGATACAGGCTGCTCCAACCTGCTGTAAAATGCTTGATTTCGAGAGTGAGCGAAACTAATGAAAACATTGTTGGGGTAAAACCTAAAGGGAAAGACCTAGCACCAAATCCAATTGGCCATCTGATCTAACTTCTGGAGGCAGTCAAAATGATCCTTAGAATTCTTCCCTACCTTATTCCTGTGCTGAGATACAGGCTGCTCCAACCTGCTGTAAAATGCTTGATTTCGAGAGTGAGCAAAACTAATGAAAACTTTGTTGGGGTAAAACCCTAAAGGGAAAGACCTAGCACCAAATTCCATTGGCCATCTGATCTAACTTCTGGAGGCAGTCAAAATGAGTATTAGAATTCTTCCCTACCTTATTCCTGTGCTGAGATACAGGCTGCTCCAACCTGCTGTAAAATGCTTGATTTCGAGAGTGAGCGAAACTAATGAAAACATTGTTGGGGTAAAACCTAAAGGGAAAGACCTAGCACCAAATTCCATTGGCCATCTGATCTAACTTCTGGAGGCAGTCAAAAATGAGTATTTGAATTCTTCCCTACCTTATTCCTGTGCTGAGATACAGGCTGCTCCAACCTGCTGTAAAATGCTTGATTTCGAGAGTGAGCGAAACTAATGAAAACATTGTTGGGGTAAAACCTAAAGGGAAAGACCTAGCACCAAATCCAATTTGCCATCTGATCTAACTTCTGGAGGCAGTCAAAATGATCCTTAGAATTCTTCCCTACCTTATTCCTGTGCTGAGATACAGGCTGCTCCAACCTGCTGTAAAATGCTTGATTTCGAGAGTGAGCGAAACTAATGAAAACATTGTTGGGGTAAAACCTAAAGGGAAAGACCTAGCACCAAATCCAATTTGCCATCTGATCTAACTTCTGGAGGCAGTCAAAATGATCCTTAGAATTCTTCCCTACCTTATTCCTGTGCTGAGATACAGGCTGCTCCAACCTGCTGTAAAATGCTTGATTTCGAGAGTGAGTGAAACTAATGAAAACATTGTTGGGGTAAAACCTAAAGGGAAAGACCTAGCACCAAATTGCATTGGCCATCTGATCTAACCTCTGGAGGCAGTCAAAATGATCCTTAGAATTCTTCCCTACCTTATTCCTGTGCTGAGATACAGGCTGCTCCAACCTGCTGTAAAATGCTTGATTTCGAGAGTGAGCGAAAACTAATGAAAAACATTGTTGGGGTAAAACCTAAAGGGAAAGACCTAGCACCAAATCCAATTTGCCATCTGATCTAACTTCTGGAGGCAGTCAAAATGATCCTTAGAATTCCTCCCTACCTTATTCCTGTGCTGAGATACAGGCTGCTCCAACCTGCTGTAAAATGCTTGATTTCGAGAGTGAGCGAAACTAATGAAAACATTGTTGGGGTAAAACCCTAAAGGAAAGACCTAGCACCAAATCCAATTTGCCATCTGATCTAACTTCTGGAGGCAGTCAAAATGATCCTTAGAATTCTTCCCTACCTTATTCCTGTGCTGAGATACAGGCTGCTCCAACCTGCTGTAAAATGCTTGATTTCGAGAGTGAGCGAAACTAATGAAAACATTGTTGGGGTAAAACCTAAAGGGAAAGACCTAGCACCAAATCCAATTTGCCATCTGATCTAACTTCTGGAGGCAGTCAAAATGATCCTTAGAATTCTTCCCTACCTTATTCCTGTGCTGAGATACAGGCTGCTCCAACCTGCTGTAAAATGCTTGATTTCGAGAGTGAGCGAAACTAATGAAAACATTGTTGGGGTAAAACCTAAAGGAAAGACCTAGCACCAAATCCAATTTGCCATCTGATCTAACTTCTGGAGGCAGTCAAAATGATCCTTAGAATTCTTCCCTACCTTATTCCTGTGCTGAGATACAGGTTGCTCCAACCTGCTGTAAAATGCTTGATTTCGAGAGTGAGCGAAACTAATGAAAACATTGTTGGGGTAAAACCTAAAGGGAAAGACCTAGCACCAAATCCAATTTGCCATCTGATCTAACTTCTGGAGGCAGTCAAAATGATCCTTAGAATTCTTCCCTACCTTATTCCTGTGCTGAGATTACAGGCTGCTCCAACCTGCTGTAAAATGCTTGATTTCGAGAGTGAGCGAAACTAATGAAAACATTGTTGGGGTAAAACCTAAAGGGAAAGACCTAGCACCAAATCCAATTTGCCATCTGATTCTAACTTCTGGAGGCAGTCCAAAATGATCCTTAGAATTCTTCCCTACCTTATTCCTGTGCTGAGATACAGGCTGCTCCAACCTGCTGTAAAATGCTTGATTTCGAGAGTGAGCGAAAACTAATGAAAACATTGTTGGGGGTAAAACCTAAAGGGAAAGACCTAGCACCAAATCCAATTTGCCATCTGATCTAACTTCTGGAGGCAGTCAAAATGATCCTTAGAATTCTTCCCTACCTTATTCCTGTGCTGAGATACAGGCTGCTCCAACCTGCTGTAAAATGCTTGATTTCGAGAGTGAGCGAAACTAATGAAAACATTGTTGGGGTAAAACCTAAAGGGAAAGACCTAGCACCAAATCCAATTGGCCATCTGATCTAACTTCTGGAGGCAGTCAAAATGATCCTTAGAATTCTTCCCTACCTTATTCCTGTGCTGAGATACAGGTTGCTCCAACCTGCTGTAAAATGCTTGATTTCGAGAGTGAGCGAAACTAATGAAAACATTGTTGGGGTAAAACCTAAAGGGAAAGACCTAGCACCAAATCCAATTTGCCATCTGATCTAACTTCTGGAGGCAGTCAAAATGATCCTTAGAATTCTTCCCTACCTTATTCCTGTGCTGAGATACAGGCTGCTCCAACCTGCTGTAAAATGCTTGATTTCGAGAGTGAGCGAAACTAATGAAAACATTGTTGGGGTAAAACCTAAAGGGAAAGACCTAGCACCAAATCCAATTTGCCATCTGATCTAACTTCTGGAGGCAGTCAAAATGATCCTTAGAATTCTTCCCTACCTTATTCCTGTGCTGAGATACAGGCTGCTCCAACCTGCTGTAAAAATGCTTGATTTCGAGAGTGAGCGAAACTAATGAAAACATTGTTGGGGTAAAACCTAAAGGGAAAGACCTAGCACCAAATCCAATTTGCCATCTGATCTAACTTCTGGAGGCAGTCAAAATGATCCTTAGAATTCTTCCCTACCTTATTCCTGTGCTGAGATACAGGCTGCTCCAACCTGCTGTAAAATGCTTGATTTCGAGAGTGAGCGAAACTAATGAAAACATTGTTGGGGTAAAACCTAAAGGGAAAGACCTAGCACCAAATCCAATTGGCCATCTGATCTAACTTCTGGAGGCAGTCAAAATGATCCTTAGAATTCTTCCCTACCTTATTCCTGTGCTGAGATACAGGCTGCTCCAACCTGCTGTAAAATGCTTGATTTCGAGAGTGAGCGAAACTAATGAAAAAAAACTTTGTTGGGGTAAAACCTAAAGGGAAAGACCTAGCACCAAATTCCATTGGCCATCTGATCTAACTTCTGGAGGCAGTCAAAATGATCCTTAGAATTCTTCCCTACCTTATTCCTGTGCTGAGATACAGGCTGCTCCAACCTGCTGTAAAATGCTTGATTTCGAGAGTGAGCGAAACTAATGAAAAACATTGTTGGGGTAAAACCTAAAGGGAAAGACCTAGCACCAAATCCAATTTGCCATCTGATCTAACTTCTGGAGGCAGTCAAAATGATCCTTAGAATTCTTCCCTACCTTATTCCTGTGCTGAGATACAGGCTGCTCCAACCTGCTGTAAAATGCTTGATTTCGAGAGTGAGCGAAACTAATGAAAACATTGTTGGGGTAAAACCTAAAGGGAAAGACCTAGCACCAAATCCAATTTGCCATCTGATCTAACTTCTGGAGGCAGTCAAAATGATCCTTAGAATTCTTCCCTACCTTATTCCTGTGCTGAGATACAGGCTGCTCCAACCTGCTGTAAAATGCTTGATTTCGAGAGTGAGCGAAACTAATGAAAACATTGTTGGGGTAAAACCTAAAGGGAAAGACCTAGCACCAAATCCAATTTGCCATCTGATCTAACTTCTGGAGGCAGTCAAAATGATCCTTAGAATTCTTCCCCTACCTTATTCCTGTGCTGAGATACAGGCTGCTCCAACCTGCTGTAAAATGCTTGATTTCGAGAGTGAGCGAAACTAATGAAAACATTGTTGGGGTAAAACCTAAAGGGAAAGACCTAGCACCAAATCCAATTTGCCATCTGATCTAACTTCTGGAGGCAGTCAAAATGATCCTTAGAATTCTTCCCTACCTTATTCCTGTGCTGAGATACAGGCTGCTCCAACCTGCTGTAAAATGCTTGATTTCGAGAGTGAGCGAAACTAATGAAAACATTGTTGGGGTAAAACCTAAAGGGAAAGACCTAGCACCAAATCCAATTTGCCATCTGATCTAACTTCTGGAGGCAGTCAAAATGATCCTTAGAATTCTTCCCTACCTTATTCCTGTGCTGAGATACAGGCTGCTCCAACCTGCTGTAAAATGCTTGATTTCGAGAGTGAGCGAAACTAATGAAAACATTGTTGGGGTAAAACCTAAAGGGAAAGACCTAGCACCAAATCCAATTTGCCATCTGATCTAACTTCTGGAGGCAGTCAAAATGATCCTTAGAATTCTTCCCTACCTTATTCCTGTGCTGAGATACAGGTTGCTCCAACCTGCTGTAAAATGCTTGATTTCGAGAGTGAGCGAAACTAATGAAAACATTGTTGGGGTAAAACCTAAAGGGAAAGACCTAGCACCAAATCCAATTTGCCATCTGATCTAACTTCTGGAGGCAGTCAAAATGATCCTTAGAATTCTTCCCTACCTTATTCCTGTGCTGAGATACAGGCTGCTCCAACCTGCTGTAAAATGCTTGATTTCGAGAGTGAGCGAAACTAATGAAAACATTGTTGGGGTAAAACCTAAAGGGAAAGACCTAGCACCAAATCCAATTTGCCATCTGATCTAACTTCTGGAGGCAGTCAAAATGAGCCTTAGAATTGTTCCCTACCTTATTCCTGTGCTGAGATACAGGCTGCTCCAACCTGCTGTAAAATGCTTGATTTCGAGAGTGAGCGAAACTAATGAAAACATTGTTGGGGTAAAACCTAAAGGGAAAGACCTAGCACCAAATCCAATTTGCCATCTGATCTAACTTCTGGAGGCAGTCAAAATGATCCTTAGAATTCTTCCCTACCTTATTCCTGTGCTGAGATACAGGCTGCTCCAACCTGCTGTAAAATGCTTGATTTCGAGAGTGAGCGAAACTAATGAAAACATTGTTGGGGTAAAACCTAAAGGGAAAGACCTAGCACCAAATCCAATTTGCCATCTGATCTAACTTCTGGAGGCAGTCAAAATGATCCTTAGAATTCTTCCCTACCTTATTCCTGTGCTGAGATACAGGCTGCTCCAACCTGCTGTAAAATGCTTGATTTCGAGAGTGAGCGAAACTAATGAAAACATTGTTGGGGTAAAACCTAAAGGGAAAGACCTAGCACCAAATCCAATTGGCCATCTGATCTAACTTCTGGAGGCAGTCAAAATGATCCTTAGAATTCTTCCCTACCTTATTCCTGTGCTGAGATACAGGCTGCTCCAACCTGCTGTAAAATGCTTGATTTCGAGAGTGAGCGAAACTAATGAAAACTTTGTTGGGGTAAAACCTAAAGGGAAAGACCTAGCACCAAATTCCATTGGCCATCTGATCTAACTTCTGGAGGCAGTCAAAATGAGTATTAGAATTCTTCCCTACCTTATTCCTGTGCTGAGATACAGGCTGCTCCAACCTGCTGTAAAATGCTTGATTTCGAGAGTGAGCGAAACTAATGAAAACATTGTTGGGGTAAAACCTAAAGGGAAAGACCTAGCACCAAATCCAATTTGCCATCTGATCTAACTTCTGGAGGCAGTCAAAATGAGCCTTAGAATTCTTCCCTACCTTATTCCTGTGCTGAGATACAGGCTGCTCCAACCTGCTGTAAAATGCTTGATTTCGAGAGTGAGCGAAACTAATGAAAACATTGTTGGGGTAAAACCTAAAGGGAAAGACCTAGCACCAAATCCAATTTGCCATCTGATCTAACTTCTGGAGGCAGTCAAAATGATCCTTAGAATTCTTCCCTACCTTATTCCTGTGCTGAGATACAGGCTGCTCCAACCTGCTGTAAAATGCTTGATTTCGAGAGTGAGCGAAACTAATGAAAACATTGTTGGGGTAAAACCTAAAGGGAAAGACCTAGCACCAAATTCCATTGGCCATCTGATCTAACTTCTGGAGGCAGTCAAAATGATCCTTAGAATTCTTCCCTACCTTATTCCTGTGCTGAGATACAGGCTGCTCCAACCTGCTGTAAAATGCTTGATTTCGAGAGTGAGCGAAACTAATGAAAACATTGTTGGGGTAAAACCTAAAGGGAAAGACCTAGCACCAAATCCAATTTGCCATCTGATCTAACTTCTGGAGGCAGTCAAAATGATCCTTAGAATTCTTCCCTACCTTATTCCTGTGCTGAGATACAGGCTGCTCCAACCTGCTGTAAAATGCTTGATTTCGAGAGTGAGCGAAACTAATGAAAACATTGTTGGGGTAAAACCTAAAGGGAAAGACCTAGCACCAAATCCAATTGGCCATCTGATCTAACTTCTGGAGGCAGTCAAAATGATCCTTAGAATTCTTCCCTACCTTATTCCTGTGCTGAGATACAGGCTGCTCCAACCTGCTGTAAAATGCTTGATTTCGAGAGTGAGCAAAACTAATGACAACTTTGTTGGGGTAAAACCTAAAGGGAAAGACCTAGCACCAAATTCCATTGGCCATCTGATCTAACTTCTGGAGGCAGTCAAAATGAGTATTAGAATTCTTCCCTACCTTATTCCTGTGCTGAGATACAGGCTGCTCCAACCTGCTGTAAAATGCTTGATTTCGAGAGTGAGCGAAACTAATGAAAACATTGTTGGGGTAAAACCTAAAGGGAAAGACCTAGCACCAAATCCAATTTGCCATCTGATCTAACTTCTGGAGGCAGTCAAAATGAGCCTTAGAATTCTTCCCTACCTTATTCCTGTGCTGAGATACAGGCTGCTCCAACCTGCTGTAAAATGCTTGATTTCGAGAGTGAGCGAAACTAATGAAAACATTGTTGGGGTAAAACCTAAAGGGAAAGACCTAGCACCAAATCCAATTTGCCATCTGATCTAACTTCTGGAGGCAGTCAAAATGATCCTTAGAATTCTTCCCTACCTTATTCCTGTGCTGAGATACAGGCTGCTCCAACCTGCTGTAAAATGCTTGATTTCGAGAGTGAGCGAAACTAATGAAAACATTGTTGGGGTAAAACCTAAAGGGAAAGACCTAGCACCAAATCCAATTTGCCATCTGATCTAACTTCTGGAGGCAGTCAAAATGATCCTTAGAATTCTTCCCTACCTTATTCCTGTGCTGAGATACAGGCTGCTCCAACCTGCTGTAAAATGCTTGATTTCGAGAGTGAGCGAAACTAATGAAAACATTGTTGGGGTAAAACCTAAAGGGAAAGACCTAGCACCAAATCCAATTTGCCATCTGATCTAACTTCTGGAGGCAGCCAAAATGATCCTTAGAATTCTTCCCCACCTTATTCCTGTGCTGAGATACAGGCTGCTCCAACCTGCTGTAAAATGCTTGATTTCGAGAGTGAGCGAAACTAATGAAAACATTGTTGGGGTAAAACCTAAAGGGAAAGACCTAGCACCAAATTGCATTGGCCATCTGATCTAACTTCTGGAGGCAGTCAAAATGAGTATTTGAATTCTTCCCTACCTTATTCCTGTGCTGAGATACAGGCTGCTCCAACCTGCTGTAAAATGCTTGATTTCGAGAGTGAGCGAAACTAATGAAAACATTGTTGGGGTAAAACCTAAAGGGAAAGACCTAGCACCAAATCCAATTTGCCATCTGATCTAACTTCTGGAGGCAGTCAAAATGATCCTTAGAATTCTTCCCTACCTTATTCCTGTGCTGAGATACAGGCTGCTCCAACCTGCTGTAAAATGCTTGATTTCGAGAGTGAGCGAAACTAATGAAAACATTGTTGGGGTAAAACCTAAAGGGAAAGACCTAGCACCAAATCCAATTTGCCATCTGATCTAACTTCTGGAGGCAGTCAAAATGATCCTTAGAATTCTTCCCTACCTTATTCCTGTGCTGAGATACAGGCTGCTCCAACCTGCTGTAAAATGCTTGATTTCGAGAGTGAGCGAAACTAATGAAAACATTGTTGGGGTAAAACCTAAAGGGAAAGACCTAGCACCAAATTGCATTGGCCATCTGATCTAACTTCTGGAGGCAGTCAAAATGAGTATTTGAATTCTTCCCTACCTTATTCCTGTGCTGAGATACAGGCTGCTCCAACCTGCTGTAAAATGCTTGATTTCGAGAGTGAGCGAAACTAATGAAAACATTGTTGGGGTAAAACCTAAAGGGAAAGACCTAGCACCAAATCCAATTTGCCATCTGATCTAACTTCTGGAGGCAGTCAAAATGATCCTTAGAATTCTTCCCTACCTTATTCATGTGCTGAGATACAGGCTGCTCCAACCTGCTGTAAAATGCTTGATTTCGAGAGTGAGCGAAACTAATGAAAACATTGTTGGGGTAAAACCTAAAGGGAAAGACCTAGCACCAAATCCAATTGGCCATCTGATCTAACTTCTGGAGGCAGTCAAAATGATCCTTAGAATTCTTCCCTACCTTATTCCTGTGCTGAGATACAGGCTGCTCCAACCTGCTGTAAAATGCTTGATTTCGAGAGTGAGCGAAACTAATGAAAACATTGTTGGGGTAAAACCTAAAGGGAAAGACCTAGCACCAAATCCAATTTGCCATCTGATCTAACTTCTGGAGGCAGTCAAAATGATCCTTAGAATTCTTCCCTACCTTATTCCTGTGCTGAGATACAGGCTGCTCCAACCTGCTGTAAAATGCTTGATTTCGAGAGTGAGCGAAACTAATGAAAACATTGTTGGGGTAAAACCTAAAGGGAAAGACCTAGCACCAAATCCAATTTGCCATCTGATCTAACTTCTGGAGGCAGTCAAAATGATCCTTAGAATTCTTCCCTACCTTATTCCTGTGCTGAGATACAGGCTGCTCCAACCTGCTGTAAAATGCTTGATTTCGAGAGTGAGCGAAACTAATGAAAACATTGTTGGGGTAAAACCTAAAGGGAAAGACCTAGCACCAAATCCAATTTGCCATCTGATCTAACTTCTGGAGGCAGTCAAAATGATCCTTAGAATTCTTCCCTACCTTATTCCTGTGCTGAGATACAGGCTGCTCCAACCTGCTGTAAAATGCTTGATTTCGAGAGTGAGCGAAACTAATGAAAACATTGTTGGGGTAAAACCTAAAGGGAAAGACCTAGCACCAAATCCAATTTGCCATCTGATCTAACTTCTGGAGGCAGTCAAAATGAGTATTTGAATTCTTCCCTACCTTATTCCTGTGCTGAGATACAGGCTGCTCCAACCTGCTGTAAAATGCTTGATTTCGAGAGTGAGCGAAACTAATGAAAACATTGTTGGGGTAAAACCTAAAGGGAAAGACCTAGCACCAAATCCAATTTGCCATCTGATCTAACTTCTGGAGGCAGTCAAAATGATCCTTAGAATTCTTCCCTACCTTATTCCTGTGCTGAGATACAGGCTGCTCCAACCTGCTGTAAAATGCTTGATTTCGAGAGTGAGCGAAACTAATGAAAACATTGTTGGGGTAAAACCTAAAGGGAAAGACCTAGCACCAAATCCAATTTGCCATCTGATCTAACTTCTGGAGGCAGTCAAAATGAGTATTTGAATTCTTCCCTACCTTATTCCTGTGCTGAGATACAGGCTGCTCCAACCTGCTGTAAAATGCTTGATTTCGAGAGTGAGCGAAACTAATGAAAACATTGTTGGGGTAAAACCTAAAGGGAAAGACCTAGCACCAAATCCAATTTGCCATCTGATCTAACTTCTGGAGGCAGTCAAAATGATCCTTAGAATTCTTCCCTACCTTATTCCTGTGCTGAGATACAGGCTGCTCCAACCTGCTGTAAAATGCTTGATTTCGAGAGTGAGCGAAACTAATGAAAACATTGTTGGGGTAAAACCTAAAGGGAAAGACCTAGCACCAAATCCAATTTGCCATCTGATCTAACTTCTGGAGGCAGTCAAAATGAGTATTTGAATTCTTCCCTACCTTATTCCTGTGCTGAGATACAGGCTGCTCCAACCTGCTGTAAAATGCTTGATTTCGAGAGTGAGCGAAACTAATGAAAACATTGTTGGGGTAAAACCTAAAGGGAAAGACCTAGCACCAAATCCAATTTGCCATCTGATCTAACTTCTGGAGGCAGTCAAAATGATCCTTAGAATTCTTCCCTACCTTATTCCTGTGCTGAGATACAGGCTGCTCCAACCTGCTGTAAAATGCTTGATTTCGAGAGTGAGCGAAACTAATGAAAACATTGTTGGGGTAAAACCTAAAGGGAAAGACCTAGCACCAAATCCAATTTGCCATCTGATCTAACTTCTGGAGGCAGTCAAAATGATCCTTAGAATTCTTCCCTACCTTATTCCTGTGCTGAGATACAGGCTGCTCCAACCTGCTGTAAAATGCTTGATTTCGAGAGTGAGCGAAACTAATGAAAACATTGTTGGGGTAAAACCTAAAGGGAAAGACCTAGCACCAAATCCAATTTGCCATCTGATCTAACTTCTGGAGGCAGTCAAAATGATCCTTAGAATTCTTCCCTACCTTATTCCTGTGCTGAGATACAGGCTGCTCCAACCTGCTGTAAAATGCTTGATTTCGAGAGTGAGCGAAACTAATGAAAACATTGTTGGGGTAAAACCTAAAGGGAAAGACCTAGCACCAAATCCAATTTGCCATCTGATCTAACTTCTGGAGGCAGTCAAAATGATCCTTAGAATTCTTCCCTACCTTATTCCTGTGCTGAGATACAGGCTGCTCCAACCTGCTGTAAAATGCTTGATTTCGAGAGTGAGCGAAACTAATGAAAACATTGTTGGGGTAAAACCTAAAGGGAAAGACCTAGCACCAAATCCAATTTGCCATCTGATCTAACTTCTGGAGGCAGTCAAAATGATCCTTAGAATTCTTCCCTACCTTATTCCTGTGCTGAGATACAGGCTGCTCCAACCTGCTGTAAAATGCTTGATTTCGAGAGTGAGCGAAACTAATGAAAACATTGTTGGGGTAAAACCTAAAGGGAAAGACCTAGCACCAAATCCAATTTGCCATCTGATCTAACTTCTGGAGGCAGTCAAAATGAGTATTTGAATTCTTCCCTACCTTATTCCTGTGCTGAGATACAGGCTGCTCCAACCTGCTGTAAAATGCTTGATTTCGAGAGTGATCGAAACTAATGAAAATATTGTTGGGGTAAAACCTAAAGGGAAAGACCTAGCACCAAATCCAATTTGCCATCTGATCTAACTTCTGGAGGCAGTCAAAATGATCCTTAGAATTCTTCCCTACCTTATTCCTGTGCTGAGATACAGGCTGCTCCAACCTGCTGTAAAATGCTTGATTTCGAGAGTGAGCGAAACTAATGAAAACATTGTTGGGGTAAAACCTAAAGGGAAAGACCTAGCACCAAATCCAATTTGCCATCTGATCTAACTTCTGGAGGCAGTCAAAATGATCCTTAGAATTCTTCCCTACCTTATTCCTGTGCTGAGATACAGGCTGCTCCAACCTGCTGTAAAATGCTTGATTTCGAGAGTGAGCGAAACTAATGAAAACATTGTTGGGGTAAAACCTAAAGGGAAAGACCTAGCACCAAATCCAATTTGCCATCTGATCTAACTTCTGGAGGCAGTCAAAATGATCCTTAGAATTCTTCCCTACCTTATTCCTGTGCTGAGATACAGGCTGCTCCAACCTGCTGTAAAATGCTTGATTTCGAGAGTGAGCGAAACTAATGAAAACATTGTTGGGGTAAAACCTAAAGGGAAAGACCTAGCACCAAATCCAATTTGCCATCTGATCTAACTTCTGGAGGCAGTCAAAATGATCCTTAGAATTCTTCCCTACCTTATTCCTGTGCTGAGATACAGGCTGCTCCAACCTGCTGTAAAATGCTTGATTTCGAGAGTGAGCGAAACTAATGAAAACATTGTTGGGGTAAAACCTAAAGGGAAAGACCTAGCACCAAATCCAATTTGCCATCTGATCTAACTTCTGGAGGCAGTCAAAATGATCCTTAGAATTCTTCCCTACCTTATTCCTGTGCTGAGATACAGGCTGCTCCAACCTGCTGTAAAATGCTTGATTTCGAGAGTGAGCGAAACTAATGAAAACATTGTTGGGGTAAAACCTAAAGGGAAAGACCTAGCACCAAATCCAATTTGCCATCTGATCTAACTTCTGGAGGCAGTCAAAATGATCCTTAGAATTCTTCCCTACCTTATTCCTGTGCTGAGATACAGGCTGCTCCAACCTGCTGTAAAATGCTTGATTTCGAGAGTGAGCGAAACTAATGAAAACATTGTTGGGGTAAAACCTAAAGGGAAAGACCTAGCACCAAATCCAATTTGCCATCTGATCTAACTTCTGGAGGCAGTCAAAATGATCCTTAGAATTCTTCCCTACCTTATTCCTGTGCTGAGATACAGGCTGCTCCAACCTGCTGTAAAATGCTTGATTTCGAGAGTGAGCGAAACTAATGAAAACATTGTTGGGGTAAAACCTAAAGGGAAAGACCTAGCACCAAATCCAATTTGCCATCTGATCTAACTTCTGGAGGCAGTCAAAATGATCCTTAGAATTCTTCCCTACCTTATTCCTGTGCTGAGATACAGGCTGCTCCAACCTGCTGTAAAATGCTTGATTTCGAGAGTGAGCGAAACTAATGAAAACATTGTTGGGGTAAAACCTAAAGGGAAAGACCTAGCACCAAATCCAATTTGCCATCTGATCTAACTTCTGGAGGCAGTCAAAATGATCCTTAGAATTCTTCCCTACCTTATTCCTGTGCTGAGATACAGGCTGCTCCAACCTGCTGTAAAATGCTTGATTTCGAGAGTGAGCGAAACTAATGAAAACATTGTTGGGGTAAAACCTAAAGGGAAAGACCTAGCACCAAATCCAATTTGCCATCTGATCTAACTTCTGGAGGCAGTCAAAATGAGTATTTGAATTCTTCCCTACCTTATTCCTGTGCTGAGATACAGGCTGCTCCAACCTGCTGTAAAATGCTTGATTTCGAGAGTGATCGAAACTAATGAAAATATTGTTGGGGTAAAACCTAAAGGGAAAGACCTAGCACCAAATCCAATTTGCCATCTGATCTAACTTCTGGAGGCAGTCAAAATGATCCTTAGAATTCTTCCCTACCTTATTCCTGTGCTGAGATACAGGCTGCTCCAACCTGCTGTAAAATGCTTGATTTCGAGAGTGAGCGAAACTAATGAAAACATTGTTGGGGTAAAACCTAAAGGGAAAGACCTAGCACCAAATCCAATTTGCCATCTGATCTAACTTCTGGAGGCAGTCAAAATGATCCTTAGAATTCTTCCCTACCTTATTCCTGTGCTGAGATACAGGCTGCTCCAACCTGCTGTAAAATGCTTGATTTCGAGAGTGAGCGAAACTAATGAAAACATTGTTGGGGTAAAACCTAAAGGGAAAGACCTAGCACCAAATCCAATTTGCCATCTGATCTAACTTCTGGAGGCAGTCAAAATGATCCTTAGAATTCTTCCCTACCTTATTCCTGTGCTGAGATACAGGCTGCTCCAACCTGCTGTAAAATGCTTGATTTCGAGAGTGAGCGAAACTAATGAAAACATTGTTGGGGTAAAACCTAAAGGGAAAGACCTAGCACCAAATCCAATTTGCCATCTGATCTAACTTCTGGAGGCAGTCAAAATGATCCTTAGAATTCTTCCCTACCTTATTCCTGTGCTGAGATACAGGCTGCTCCAACCTGCTGTAAAATGCTTGATTTCGAGAGTGAGCGAAACTAATGAAAACATTGTTGGGGTAAAACCTAAAGGGAAAGACCTAGCACCAAATCCAATTTGCCATCTGATCTAACTTCTGGAGGCAGTCAAAATGATCCTTAGAATTCTTCCCTACCTTATTCCTGTGCTGAGATACAGGCTGCTCCAACCTGCTGTAAAATGCTTGATTTCGAGAGTGAGCGAAACTAATGAAAACATTGTTGGGGTAAAACCTAAAGGGAAAGACCTAGCACCAAATCCAATTTGCCATCTGATCTAACTTCTGGAGGCAGTCAAAATGATCCTTAGAATTCTTCCCTACCTTATTCCTGTGCTGAGATACAGGCTGCTCCAACCTGCTGTAAAATGCTTGATTTCGAGAGTGAGCGAAACTAATGAAAACATTGTTGGGGTAAAACCTAAAGGGAAAGACCTAGCACCAAATCCAATTTGCCATCTGATCTAACTTCTGGAGGCAGTCAAAATGATCCTTAGAATTCTTCCCTACCTTATTCCTGTGCTGAGATACAGGCTGCTCCAACCTGCTGTAAAATGCTTGATTTCGAGAGTGAGCGAAACTAATGAAAACATTGTTGGGGTAAAACCTAAAGGGAAAGACCTAGCACCAAATCCAATTTGCCATCTGATCTAACTTCTGGAGGCAGTCAAAATGAGCCTTAGAATTCTTCCCTACCTTATTCCTGTGCTGAGATACAGGCTGCTCCAACCTGCTGTAAAATGCTTGATTTCGAGAGTGAGCGAAACTAATGAAAACATTGTTGGGGTAAAACCTAAAGGGAAAGACCTAGCACCAAATCCAATTTGCCATCTGATCTAACTTCTGGAGGCAGTCAAAATGATCCTTAGAATTCTTCCCTACCTTATTCCTGTGCTGAGATACAGGCTGCTCCAACCTGCTGTAAAATGCTTGATTTCGAGAGTGAGCGAAACTAATGAAAACATTGTTGGGGTAAAACCTAAAGGGAAAGACCTAGCACCAAATCCAATTTGCCATCTGATCTAACTTCTGGAGGCAGTCAAAATGAGTATTTGAATTCTTCCCTACCTTATTCCTGTGCTGAGATACAGGCTGCTCCAACCTGCTGTAAAATGCTTGATTTCGAGAGTGATCGAAACTAATGAAAATATTGTTGGGGTAAAACCTAAAGGGAAAGACCTAGCACCAAATTGCATTGGCCATCTGATCTAACCTCTGGAGGCAGTCAAAATGAGTATTTGAATTCTTCCCTACCTTATTCCTGTGCTGAGATACAGGCTGCTCCAACCTGCTGTAAAATGCTTGATTTCGAGAGTGAGCGAAACTAATGAAAACATTGTTGGGGTAAAACCTAAAGGGAAAGACCTAGCACCAAATCCAATTTGCCATCTGATCTAACTTCTGGAGGCAGTCAAAATGAGTATTTGAATTCTTCCCTACCTTATTCCTGTGCTGAGATACAGGCTGCTCCAACCTGCTGTAAAATGCTTGATTTCGAGAGTGAGCGAAACTAATGAAAACATTGTTGGGGTAAAACCTAAAGGGAAAGACCTAGCACCAAATCCAATTTGCCATCTGATCTAACTTCTGGAGGCAGTCAAAATGATCCTTAGAATTCTTCCCTACCTTATTCCTGTGCTGAGATACAGGCTGCTCCAACCTGCTGTAAAATGCTTGATTTCGAGAGTGAGCGAAACTAATGAAAACATTGTTGGGGTAAAACCTAAAGGGAAAGACCTAGCACCAAATCCAATTTGCCATCTGATCTAACTTCTGGAGGCAGTCAAAATGATCCTTAGAATTCTTCCCTACTTTATTCCTGTGCTGAGATACAGGCTGCTCCAACCTGCTGTAAAATGCTTGATTTCGAGAGTGAGCGAAACTAATGAAAACATTGTTGGGGTAAAACCTAAAGGGAAAGACCTAGCACCAAATCCAATTTGCCATCTGATCTAACTTCTGGAGGCAGTCAAAATGATCCTTAGAATTCTTCCCTACCTTATTCCTGTGCTGAGATACAGGCTGCTCCAACCTGCTGTAAAATGCTTGATTTCGAGAGTGAGCGAAACTAATGAAAACATTGTTGGGGTAAAACCTAAAGGGAAAGACCTAGCACCAAATCCAATTTGCCATCTGATCTAACTTCTGGAGGCAGTCAAAATGATCCTTAGAATTCTTCCCTACCTTATTCCTGTGCTGAGATACAGGCTGCTCCAACCTGCTGTAAAATGCTTGATTTCGAGAGTGAGCGAAACTAATGAAAACATTGTTGGGGTAAAACCTAAAGGGAAAGACCTAGCACCAAATCCAATTTGCCATCTGATCTAACTTCTGGAGGCAGTCAAAATGATCCTTAGAATTCTTCCCTACCTTATTCCTGTGCTGAGATACAGGCTGCTCCAACCTGCTGTAAAATGCTTGATTTCGAGAGTGAGCGAAACTAATGAAAACATTGTTGGGGTAAAACCTAAAGGGAAAGACCTAGCACCAAATCCAATTTGCCATCTGATCTAACTTCTGGAGGCAGTCAAAATGATCCTTAGAATTCTTCCCTACCTTATTCCTGTGCTGAGATACAGGCTGCTCCAACCTGCTGTAAAATGCTTGATTTCGAGAGTGAGCGAAACTAATGAAAACATTGTTGGGGTAAAACCTAAAGGGAAAGACCTAGCACCAAATCCAATTTGCCATCTGATCTAACTTCTGGAGGCAGTCAAAATGAGTATTTGAATTCTTCCCTACCTTATTCCTGTGCTGAGATACAGGCTGCTCCAACCTGCTGTAAAATGCTTGATTTCGAGAGTGAGCGAAACTAATGAAAACATTGTTGGGGTAAAACCTAAAGGGAAAGACCTAGCACCAAATCCAATTTGCCATCTGATCTAACTTCTGGAGGCAGTCAAAATGAGTATTAGAATTCTTCCCTACCTTATTCCTGTGCTGAGATACAGGCTGCTCCAACCTGCTGTAAAATGCTTGATTTCGAGAGTGAGCGAAACTAATGAAAACATTGTTGGGGTAAAACCTAAAGGGAAAGACCTAGCACCAAATCCAATTTGCCATCTGATCTAACTTCTGGAGGCAGTCAAAATGATCCTTAGAATTCTTCCCTACCTTATTCCTGTGCTGAGATACAGGCTGCTCCAACCTGCTGTAAAATGCTTGATTTCGAGAGTGAGCGAAACTAATGAAAACATTGTTGGGGTAAAACCTAAAGGGAAAGACCTAGCACCAAATTCCATTGGCCATCTGATCTAACTTCTGGAGGCAGTCAAAATGAGTATTTGAATTCTTCCCTACCTTATTCCTGTGCTGAGATACAGGCTGCTCCAACCTGCTGTAAAATGCTTGATTTCGAGAGTGAGCGAAACTAATGAAAACATTGTTGGGGTAAAACCTAAAGGGAAAGACCTAGCACCAAATCCAATTTGCCATCTGATCTAACTTCTGGAGGCAGTCAAAATGATCCTTAGAATTCTTCCCTACCTTATTCCTGTGCTGAGATACAGGCTGCTCCAACCTGCTGTAAAATGCTTGATTTCGAGAGTGAGCGAAACTAATGAAAACATTGTTGGGGTAAAACCTAAAGGGAAAGACCTAGCACCAAATCCAATTTGCCATCTGATCTAACTTCTGGAGGCAGTCAAAATGATCCTTAGAATTCTTCCCTACCTTATTCCTGTGCTGAGATACAGGCTGCTCCAACCTGCTGTAAAATGCTTGATTTCGAGAGTGAGCGAAACTAATGAAAACATTGTTGGGGTAAAACCTAAAGGGAAAGACCTAGCACCAAATCCAATTTGCCATCTGATCTAACTTCTGGAGGCAGTCAAAATGATCCTTAGAATTCTTCCCTACCTTATTCCTGTGCTGAGATACAGGCTGCTCCAACCTGCTGTAAAATGCTTGATTTCGAGAGTGAGCGAAACTAATGAAAACATTGTTGGGGTAAAACCTAAAGGGAAAGACCTAGCACCAAATCCAATTTGCCATCTGATCTAACTTCTGGAGGCAGTCAAAATGATCCTTAGAATTCTTCCCTACCTTATTCCTGTGCTGAGATACAGGCTGCTCCAACCTGCTGTAAAATGCTTGATTTCGAGAGTGAGCGAAACTAATGAAAACATTGTTGGGGTAAAACCTAAAGGGAAAGACCTAGCACCAAATCCAATTTGCCATCTGATCTAACTTCTGGAGGCAGTCAAAATGATCCTTAGAATTCTTCCCTACCTTATTCCTGTGCTGAGATACAGGCTGCTCCAACCTGCTGTAAAATGCTTGATTTCGAGAGTGAGCGAAACTAATGAAAACATTGTTGGGGTAAAACCTAAAGGGAAAGACCTAGCACCAAATCCAATTTGCCATCTGATCTAACTTCTGGAGGCAGTCAAAATGATCCTTAGAATTCTTCCCTACCTTATTCCTGTGCTGAGATACAGGCTGCTCCAACCTGCTGTAAAATGCTTGATTTCGAGAGTGAGCGAAACTAATGAAAACATTGTTGGGGTAAAACCTAAAGGGAAAGACCTAGCACCAAATCCAATTTGCCATCTGATCTAACTTCTGGAGGCAGTCAAAATGATCCTTAGAATTCTTCCCTACCTTATTCCTGTGCTGAGATACAGGCTGCTCCAACCTGCTGTAAAATGCTTGATTTCGAGAGTGAGCGAAACTAATGAAAACATTGTTGGGGTAAAACCTAAAGGGAAAGACCTAGCACCAAATCCAATTTGCCATCTGATCTAACTTCTGGAGGCAGTCAAAATGATCCTTAGAATTCTTCCCTACCTTATTCCTGTGCTGAGATACAGGCTGCTCCAACCTGCTGTAAAATGCTTGATTTCGAGAGTGAGCGAAACTAATGAAAACATTGTTGGGGTAAAACCTAAAGGGAAAGACCTAGCACCAAATCCAATTTGCCATCTGATCTAACTTCTGGAGGCAGTCAAAATGATCATTAGAATTCTTCCCTACCTTATTCCTGTGCTGAGATACAGGCTGCTCCAACCTGCTGTAAAATGCTTGATTTCGAGAGTGAGCGAAACTAATGAAAACATTGTTGGGGTAAAACCTAAAGGGAAAGACCTAGCACCAAATCCAATTTGCCATCTGATCTAACTTCTGGAGGCAGTCAAAATGAGTATTTGAATTCTTCCCTACCTTATTCCTGTGCTGAGATACAGGCTGCTCCAACCTGCTGTAAAATGCTTGATTTCGAGAGTGAGCGAAACTAATGAAAACATTGTTGGGGTAAAACCTAAAGGGAAAGACCTAGCACCAAATCCAATTTGCCATCTGATCTAACTTCTGGAGGCAGTCAAAATGATCCTTAGAATTCTTCCCTACCTTATTCCTGTGCTGAGATACAGGCTGCTCCAACCTGCTGTAAAATGCTTGATTTCGAGAGCGAGTGAAACTAATGAAAACATTGTTGGGGTAAAACCTAAAGGGAAAGACCTAGCACCAAATTGCATTGGCCATCTGATCTAACCTCTGGAGGCAGTCAAAATGAGTATTTGAATTCTTCCCTACCTTATTCCTGTGCTGAGATACAGGCTGCTCCAACCTGCTGTAAAATGCTTGATTTCGAGAGTGAGCGAAACTAATGAAAACATTGTTGGGGGTAAAACCTAAAGGGAAAGACCTAGCACCAAATCCAATTTGCCATCTGATCTAACTTCTGGAGGCAGTCAAAATGAGTATTTGAATTCTTCCCTACCTTATTCCTGTGCTGAGATACAGGCTGCTCCAACCTGCTGTAAAATGCTTGATTTCGAGAGTGAGCGAAACTAATGAAAACATTGTTGGGGTAAAACCTAAAGGGAAAGACCTAGCACCAAATCCAATTTGCCATCTGATCTAACTTCTGGAGGCAGTCAAAATGATCCTTAGAATTCTTCCCTACCTTATTCCTGTGCTGAGATACAGGCTGCTCCAACCTGCTGTAAAATGCTTGATTTCGAGAGTGAGCGAAACTAATGAAAACATTGTTGGGGTAAAACCTAAAGGGAAAGACCTAGCACCAAATCCAATTTGCCATCTGATCTAACTTCTGGAGGCAGTCAAAATGATCCTTAGAATTCTTCCCTACCTTATTCCTGTGCTGAGATACAGGCTGCTCCAACCTGCTGTAAAATGCTTGATTTCGAGAGTGAGCGAAACTAATGAAAACATTGTTGGGGTAAAACCTAAAGGGAAAGACCTAGCACCAAATCCAATTTGCCATCTGATCTAACTTCTGGAGGCAGTCAAAATGATCCTTAGAATTCTTCCCTACCTTATTCCTGTGCTGAGATACAGGCTGCTCCAACCTGCTGTAAAATGCTTGATTTCGAGAGTGAGCGAAACTAATGAAAACATTGTTGGGGTAAAACCTAAAGGGAAAGACCTAGCACCAAATCCAATTTGCCATCTGATCTAACTTCTGGAGGCAGTCAAAATGAGTATTTGAATTCTTCCCTACCTTATTCCTGTGCTGAGATACAGGCTGCTCCAACCTGCTGTAAAATGCTTGATTTCGAGAGTGATCGAAACTAATGAAAATATTGTTGGGGTAAAACCTAAAGGGAAAGACCTAGCACCAAATCCAATTTGCCATCTGATCTAACTTCTGGAGGCAGTCAAAATGATCCTTAGAATTCTTCCCTACCTTATTCCTGTGCTGAGATACAGGCTGCTCCAACCTGCTGTAAAATGCTTGATTTCGAGAGTGAGCGAAACTAATGAAAACATTGTTGGGGTAAAACCTAAAGGGAAAGACCTAGCACCAAATCCAATTTGCCATCTGATCTAACTTCTGGAGGCAGTCAAAATGATCCTTAGAATTCTTCCCTACCTTATTCCTGTGCTGAGATACAGGCTGCTCCAACCTGCTGTAAAATGCTTGATTTCGAGAGTGAGCGAAACTAATGAAAACATTGTTGGGGTAAAACCTAAAGGGAAAGACCTAGCACCAAATCCAATTTGCCATCTGATCTAACTTCTGGAGGCAGTCAAAATGATCCTTAGAATTCTTCCCTACCTTATTCCTGTGCTGAGATACAGGCTGCTCCAACCTGCTGTAAAATGCTTGATTTCGAGAGTGAGCGAAACTAATGAAAACATTGTTGGGGTAAAACCTAAAGGGAAAGACCTAGCACCAAATCCAATTTGCCATCTGATCTAACTTCTGGAGGCAGTCAAAATGATCCTTAGAATTCTTCCCTACCTTATTCCTGTGCTGAGATACAGGCTGCTCCAACCTGCTGTAAAATGCTTGATTTCGAGAGTGAGCGAAACTAATGAAAACATTGTTGGGGTAAAACCTAAAGGGAAAGACCTAGCACCAAATCCAATTTGCCATCTGATCTAACTTCTGGAGGCAGTCAAAATGATCCTTAGAATTCTTCCCTACCTTATTCCTGTGCTGAGATACAGGCTGCTCCAACCTGCTGTAAAATGCTTGATTTCGAGAGTGAGCGAAACTAATGAAAACATTGTTGGGGTAAAACCTAAAGGGAAAGACCTAGCACCAAATCCAATTTGCCATCTGATCTAACTTCTGGAGGCAGTCAAAATGATCCTTAGAATTCTTCCCTACCTTATTCCTGTGCTGAGATACAGGCTGCTCCAACCTGCTGTAAAATGCTTGATTTCGAGAGTGAGCGAAACTAATGAAAACATTGTTGGGGTAAAACCTAAAGGGAAAGACCTAGCACCAAATCCAATTTGCCATCTGATCTAACTTCTGGAGGCAGTCAAAATGATCATTAGAATTCTTCCCTACCTTATTCCTGTGCTGAGATACAGGCTGCTCCAACCTGCTGTAAAATGCTTGATTTCGAGAGTGAGCGAAACTAATGAAAACATTGTTGGGGTAAAACCTAAAGGGAAAGACCTAGCACCAAATCCAATTTGCCATCTGATCTAACTTCTGGAGGCAGTCAAAATGAGTATTTGAATTCTTCCCTACCTTATTCCTGTGCTGAGATACAGGCTGCTCCAACCTGCTGTAAAATGCTTGATTTCGAGAGTGAGCGAAACTAATGAAAACATTGTTGGGGTAAAACCTAAAGGGAAAGACCTAGCACCAAATCCAATTTGCCATCTGATCTAACTTCTGGAGGCAGTCAAAATGATCCTTAGAATTCTTCCCTACCTTATTCCTGTGCTGAGATACAGGCTGCTCCAACCTGCTGTAAAATGCTTGATTTCGAGAGCGAGTGAAACTAATGAAAACATTGTTGGGGGTAAAACCTAAAGGGAAAGACCTAGCACCAAATTGCATTGGCCATCTGATCTAACCTCTGGAGGCAGTCAAAATGAGTATTTGAATTCTTCCCTACCTTATTCCTGTGCTGAGATACAGGCTGCTCCAACCTGCTGTAAAATGCTTGATTTCGAGAGTGAGCGAAACTAATGAAAACATTGTTGGGGTAAAACCTAAAGGGAAAGACCTAGCACCAAATCCAATTTGCCATCTGATCTAACTTCTGGAGGCAGTCAAAATGAGTATTTGAATTCTTCCCTACCTTATTCCTGTGCTGAGATACAGGCTGCTCCAACCTGCTGTAAAATGCTTGATTTCGAGAGTGAGCGAAACTAATGAAAACATTGTTGGGGTAAAACCTAAAGGGAAAGACCTAGCACCAAATCCAATTTGCCATCTGATCTAACTTCTGGAGGCAGTCAAAATGATCCTTAGAATTCTTCCCTACCTTATTCCTGTGCTGAGATACAGGCTGCTCCAACCTGCTGTAAAATGCTTGATTTCGAGAGTGAGCGAAACTAATGAAAACATTGTTGGGGTAAAACCTAAAGGGAAAGACCTAGCACCAAATCCAATTTGCCATCTGATCTAACTTCTGGAGGCAGTCAAAATGATCCTTAGAATTCTTCCCTACCTTATTCCTGTGCTGAGATACAGGCTGCTCCAACCTGCTGTAAAATGCTTGATTTCGAGAGTGAGCGAAACTAATGAAAACATTGTTGGGGTAAAACCTAAAGGGAAAGACCTAGCACCAAATCCAATTTGCCATCTGATCTAACTTCTGGAGGCAGTCAAAATGATCCTTAGAATTCTTCCCTACCTTATTCCTGTGCTGAGATACAGGCTGCTCCAACCTGCTGTAAAATGCTTGATTTCGAGAGTGAGCGAAACTAATGAAAACATTGTTGGGGTAAAACCTAAAGGGAAAGACCTAGCACCAAATCCAATTTGCCATCTGATCTAACTTCTGGAGGCAGTCAAAATGAGTATTTGAATTCTTCCCTACCTTATTCCTGTGCTGAGATACAGGCTGCTCCAACCTGCTGTAAAATGCTTGATTTCGAGAGTGATCGAAACTAATGAAAATATTGTTGGGGTAAAACCTAAAGGGAAAGACCTAGCACCAAATCCAATTTGCCATCTGATCTAACTTCTGGAGGCAGTCAAAATGATCCTTAGAATTCTTCCCTACCTTATTCCTGTGCTGAGATACAGGCTGCTCCAACCTGCTGTAAAATGCTTGATTTCGAGAGTGAGCGAAACTAATGAAAACATTGTTGGGGTAAAACCTAAAGGGAAAGACCTAGCACCAAATCCAATTTGCCATCTGATCTAACTTCTGGAGGCAGTCAAAATGATCCTTAGAATTCTTCCCTACCTTATTCCTGTGCTGAGATACAGGCTGCTCCAACCTGCTGTAAAATGCTTGATTTCGAGAGTGAGCGAAACTAATGAAAACATTGTTGGGGTAAAACCTAAAGGGAAAGACCTAGCACCAAATCCAATTTGCCATCTGATCTAACTTCTGGAGGCAGTCAAAATGATCCTTAGAATTCTTCCCTACCTTATTCCTGTGCTGAGATACAGGCTGCTCCAACCTGCTGTAAAATGCTTGATTTCGAGAGTGAGCGAAACTAATGAAAACATTGTTGGGGTAAAACCTAAAGGGAAAGACCTAGCACCAAATCCAATTTGCCATCTGATCTAACTTCTGGAGGCAGTCAAAATGATCCTTAGAATTCTTCCCTACCTTATTCCTGTGCTGAGATACAGGCTGCTCCAACCTGCTGTAAAATGCTTGATTTCGAGAGTGAGCGAAACTAATGAAAACATTGTTGGGGTAAAACCTAAAGGGAAAGACCTAGCACCAAATCCAATTTGCCATCTGATCTAACTTCTGGAGGCAGTCAAAATGAGTATTTGAATTCTTCCCTACCTTATTCCTGTGCTGAGATACAGGCTGCTCCAACCTGCTGTAAAATGCTTGATTTCGAGAGTGAGCGAAACTAATGAAAACATTGTTGGGGTAAAACCTAAAGGGAAAGACCTAGCACCAAATCCAATTTGCCATCTGATCTAACTTCTGGAGGCAGTCAAAATGAGTATTTGAATTCATCCCTACCTTATTCCTGTGCTAAGATACAGGCTGCTCCAACCTGCTGTAAAATGCTTGATTTCGAGGGTGAGCGAAACTAATGAAAACATTGTTGGGGTAAAACCTAAAGGGAAAGACCTAGCACCAAACCAATTTGCCATCTGATCTAACTTCTGGAGGCAGTCAAAATGATCCTTAGAATTCTTCCCTACCTTATTCCTGTGCTGAGATACAGGCTGCTCCAACCTGCTGTAAAATGCTTGATTTCGAGAGTGAGCGAAACTAATGAAAACATTGTTGGGGTAAAACCTAAAGGGAAAGACCTAGCACCAAATCCAATTTGCCATCTGATCTAACTTCTGGAGGCAGTCAAAATGAGCCTTAGAATTCTTCCCTACCTTATTCCTGTGCTGAGATACAGGCTGCTCCAACCTGCTGTAAAATGCTTGATTTCGAGAGTGAGCGAAACTAATGAAAACATTGTTGGGGTAAAACCTAAAGGGAAAGACCTAGCACCAAATCCAATTTGCCATCTGATCTAACTTCTGGAGGCAGTCAAAATGATCCTTAGAATTCTTCCCTACCTTATTCCTGTGCTGAGATACAAGCTGCTCCAACCTGCTGTAAAATGCTTGATTTCGAGAGTGAGCGAAACTAATGAAAACATTGTTGGGGTAAAACCTAAAGGGAAAGACCTAGCACCAAATCCAATTTGCCATCTGATCTAACTTCTGGAGGCAGTCAAAATGATCCTTAGAATTCTTCCCTACCTTATTCCTGTGCTGAGATACAGGCTGCTCCAACCTGCTGTAAAATGCTTGATTTCGAGAGTGAGCGAAACTAATGAAAACATTGTTGGGGTAAAACCTAAAGGGAAAGACCTAGCACCAAATCCAATTTGCCATCTGATCTAACTTCTGGAGGCAGTCAAAATGATCCTTAGAATTCTTCCCTACCTTATTCCTGTGCTGAGATACAGGCTGCTCCAACCTGCTGTAAAATGCTTGATTTCGAGAGTGAGCGAAACTAATGAAAACATTGTTGGGGTAAAACCTAAAGGGAAAGACCTAGCACCAAATCCAATTTGCCATCTGATCTAACTTCTGGAGGCAGTCAAAATGATCCTTAGAATTCTTCCCTACCTTATTCCTGTGCTGAGATACAGGCTGCTCCAACCTGCTGTAAAATGCTTGATTTCGAGAGTGAGCGAAACTAATGAAAACATTGTTGGGGTAAAACCTAAAGGGAAAGACCTAGCACCAAATCCAATTTGCCATCTGATCTAACTTCTGGAGGCAGTCAAAATGATCCTTAGAATTCTTCCCTACCTTATTCCTGTGCTGAGATACAGGCTGCTCCAACCTGCTGTAAAATGCTTGATTTCGAGAGTGAGCGAAACTAATGAAAACATTGTTGGGGTAAAACCTAAAGGGAAAGACCTAGCACCAAATCCAATTTGCCATCTGATCTAACTTCTGGAGGCAGTCAAAATGATCCTTAGAATTCTTCCCTACCTTATTCCTGTGCTGAGATACAGGCTGCTCCAACCTGCTGTAAAATGCTTGATTTCGAGAGTGAGCGAAACTAATGAAAATATTGTTGGGGTAAAACCTAAAGGGAAAGACCTAGCACCAAATCCAATTTGCCATCTGATCTAACTTCTGGAGGCAGTCAAAATGCTCCTTAGAATTCTTCCCTACCTTATTCCTGTGCTGAGATACAGGCTGCTCCAACCTGCTGTAAAATGCTTGATTTCGAGAGTGAGCGAAACTAATGAAAACATTGTTGGGGTAAAACCTAAAGGGAAAGACCTAGCACCAAATTCCATTGGCCATCTGATCTAACTTCTGGAGGCAGTCAAAATGATCCTTAGAATTCTTCCCTACCTTATTCCTGTGCTGAGATACAGGCTGCTCCAACCTGCTGTAAAATGCTTGATTTCGAGAGTGAGCGAAACTAATGAAAACATTGTTGGGGTAAAACCTAAAGGGAAAGACCTAGCACCAAATCCAATTTGCCATCTGATCTAACTTCTGGAGGCAGTCAAAATGAGTATTTGAATTCTTCCCTACCTTATTCCTGTGCTGAGATACAGGCTGCTCCAACCTGCTGTAAAATGCTTGATTTCGAGAGTGAGCGAAACTAATGAAAACATTGTTGGGGTAAAACCTAAAGGGAAAGACCTAGCACCAAATCCAATTTGCCATCTGATCTAACTTCTGGAGGCAGTCAAAATGATCCTTAGAATTCTTCCCTACCTTATTCCTGTGCTGAGATACAGGCTGCTCCATCCTGCTGTAAAATGCTTGATTTCGAGAGTGAGCGAAACTAATGAAAACATTGTTGGGGTAAAACCTAAAGGGAAAGACCTAGCACCAAATCCAATTTGCCATCTGATCTAACTTCTGGAGGCAGTCAAAATGATCCTTAGAATTCTTCCCTACCTTATTCCTGTGCTGAGATACAGGCTGCTCCAACCTGCTGTAAAATGCTTGATTTCGAGAGTGAGCGAAACTAATGAAAACATTGTTGGGGTAAAACCTAAAGGGAAAGACCTAGCACCAAATCCAATTTGCCATCTGATCTAACTTCTGGAGGCAGTCAAAATGATCCTTAGAATTCTTCCCTACCTTATTCCTGTGCTGAGATACAGGCTGCTCCAACCTGCTGTAAAATGCTTGATTTCGAGAGTGAGCGAAACTAATGAAAACATTGTTGGGGTAAAACCTAAAGGGAAAGACCTAGCACCAAATTCCATTGGCCATCTGATCTAACTTCTGGAGGCAGTCAAAATGAGTATTTGAATTCTTCCCTACCTTATTCCTGTGCTGAGATACAGGCTGCTCCAACCTGCTGTAAAATGCTTGATTTCGAGAGTGAGCGAAACTAATGAAAACATTGTTGGGGTAAAACCTAAAGGGAAAGACCTAGCACCAAATTCCATTGGCCATCTGATCTAACTTCTGGAGGCAGTCAAAATGATCCTTAGAATTCTTCCCTACCTTATTCCTGTGCTGAGATACAGGCTGCTCCAACCTGCTGTAAAATGCTTGATTTCGAGAGTGAGCGAAACTAATGAAAACATTGTTGGGGTAAAACCTAAAGGGAAAGACCTAGCACCAAATCCAATTTGCCATCTGATCTAACTTCTGGAGGCAGTCAAAATGATCCTTAGAATTCTTCCCTACCTTATTCCTGTGCTGAGATACAGGCTGCTCCAACCTGCTGTAAAATGCTTGATTTCGAGAGTGAGCGAAACTAATGAAAACATTGTTGGGGTAAAACCTAAAGGGAAAGACCTAGCACCAAATCCAATTTGCCATCTGATCTAACTTCTGGAGGCAGTCAAAATGATCCTTAGAATTCTTCCCTACCTTATTCCTGTGCTGAGATACAGGCTGCTCCAACCTGCTGTAAAATGCTTGATTTCGAGAGTGAGCGAAACTAATGAAAACATTGTTGGGGTAAAACCTAAAGGGAAAGACCTAGCACCAAATCCAATTTGCCATCTGATCTAACTTCTGGAGGCAGTCAAAATGAGTATTTGAATTCTTCCCTACCTTATTCCTGTGCTGAGATACAGGCTGCTCCAACCTGCTGTAAAATGCTTGATTTCGAGAGTGAGCGAAACTAATGAAAACATTGTTGGGGTAAAACCTAAAGGGAAAGACCTAGCACCAAATCCAATTTGCCATCTGATCTAACTTCTGGAGGCAGTCAAAATGATCCTTAGAATTCTTCCCTACCTTATTCCTGTGCTGAGATACAGGCTGCTCCATCCTGCTGTAAAATGCTTGATTTCGAGAGTGAGCGAAACTAATGAAAACATTGTTGGGGTAAAACCTAAAGGGAAAGACCTAGCACCAAATCCAATTTGCCATCTGATCTAACTTCTGGAGGCAGTCAAAATGATCCTTAGAATTCTTCCCTACCTTATTCCTGTGCTGAGATACAGGCTGCTCCAACCTGCTGTAAAATGCTTGATTTCGAGAGTGAGCGAAACTAATGAAAACATTGTTGGGGTAAAACCTAAAGGGAAAGACCTAGCACCAAATCCAATTTGCCATCTGATCTAACTTCTGGAGGCAGTCAAAATGCTCCTTAGAATTCTTCCCTACCTTATTCCTGTGCTGAGATACAGGCTGCTCCAACCTGCTGTAAAATGCTTGATTTCGAGAGTGAGCGAAACTAATGAAAACATTGTTGGGGTAAAACCTAAAGGGAAAGACCTAGCACCAAATCCAATTTGCCATCTGATCTAACTTCTGGAGGCAGTCAAAATGATCCTTAGAATTCTTCCCTACCTTATTCCTGTGCTGAGATACAGGCTGCTCCAACCTGCTGTAAAATGCTTGATTTCGAGAGTGAGCGAAACTAATGAAAACATTGTTGGGGTAAAACCTAAAGGGAAAGACCTAGCACCAAATCCAATTTGCCATCTGATCTAACTTCTGGAGGCAGTCAAAATGATCCTTAGAATTCTTCCCTACCTTATTCCTGTGCTGAGATACAGGCTGCTCCAACCTGCTGTAAAATGCTTGATTTCGAGAGTGAGCGAAACTAATGAAAACATTGTTGGGGTAAAACCTAAAGGGAAAGACCTAGCACCAAATCCAATTTGCCATCTGATCTAACTTCTGGAGGCAGTCAAAATGATCCTTAGAATTCTTCCCTACCTTATTCCTGTGCTGAGATACAGGCTGCTCCATCCTGCTGTAAAATGCTTGATTTCGAGAGTGAGCGAAACTAATGAAAACATTGTTGGGGTAAAACCTAAAGGGAAAGACCTAGCACCAAATCCAATTTGCCATCTGATCTAACTTCTGGAGGCAGTCAAAATGATCCTTAGAATTCTTCCCTACCTTATTCCTGTGCTGAGATACAGGCTGCTCCAACCTGCTGTAAAATGCTTGATTTCGAGAGTGAGCGAAACTAATGAAAACATTGTTGGGGTAAAACCTAAAGGGAAAGACCTAGCACCAAATCCAATTTGCCATCTGATCTAACTTCTGGAGGCAGTCAAAATGCTCCTTAGAATTCTTCCCTACCTTATTCCTGTGCTGAGATACAGGCTGCTCCAACCTGCTGTAAAATGCTTGATTTCGAGAGTGAGCGAAACTAATGAAAACATTGTTGGGGTAAAACCTAAAGGGAAAGACCTAGCACCAAATCCAATTTGCCATCTGATCTAACTTCTGGAGGCAGTCAAAATGATCCTTAGAATTCTTCCCTACCTTATTCCTGTGCTGAGATACAGGCTGCTCCAACCTGCTGTAAAATGCTTGATTTCGAGAGTGAGCGAAACTAATGAAAACATTGTTGGGGTAAAACCTAAAGGGAAAGACCTAGCACCAAATCCAATTTGCCATCTGATCTAACTTCTGGAGGCAGTCAAAATGATCCTTAGAATTCTTCCCTACCTTATTCCTGTGCTGAGATACAGGCTGCTCCAACCTGCTGTAAAATGCTTGATTTCGAGAGTGAGCGAAACTAATGAAAACATTGTTGGGGTAAAACCTAAAGGGAAAGACCTAGCACCAAATCCAATTTGCCATCTGATCTAACTTCTGGAGGCAGTCAAAATGAGTATTTGAATTCTTCCCTACCTTATTCCTGTGCTGAGATACAGGCTGCTCCAACCTGCTGTAAAATGCTTGATTTCGAGAGTGAGCGAAACTAATGAAAACATTGTTGGGGTAAAACCTAAAGGGAAAGACCTAGCACCAAATTCCATTGGCCATCTGATCTAACTTCTGGAGGCAGTCAAAATGAGTATTTGAATTCTTCCCTACCTTATTCCTGTGCTGAGATACAGGCTGCTCCAACCTGCTGTAAAATGCTTGATTTCGAGAGTGAGCGAAACTAATGAAAACATTGTTGGGGTAAAACCTAAAGGGAAAGACCTAGCACCAAATCCAATTTGCCATCTGATCTAACTTCTGGAGGCAGTCAAAATGATCCTTAGAATTCTTCCCTACCTTATTCCTGTGCTGAGATACAGGCTGCTCCAACCTGCTGTAAAATGCTTGATTTCGAGAGTGAGCGAAACTAATGAAAACATTGTTGGGGTAAAACCTAAAGGGAAAGACCTAGCACCAAATCCAATTTGCCATCTGATCTAACTTCTGGAGGCAGTCAAAATGATCCTTAGAATTCTTCCCTACCTTATTCCTGTGCTGAGATACAGGCTGCTCCAACCTGCTGTAAAATGCTTGATTTCGAGAGTGAGCGAAACTAATGAAAACATTGTTGGGGTAAAACCTAAAGGGAAAGACCTAGCACCAAATCCAATTTGCCATCTGATCTAACTTCTGGAGGCAGTCAAAATGATCCTTAGAATTCTTCCCTACCTTATTCCTGTGCTGAGATACAGGCTGCTCCAACCTGCTGTAAAATGCTTGATTTCGAGAGTGAGCGAAACTAATGAAAACATTGTTGGGGTAAAACCTAAAGGGAAAGACCTAGCACCAAATCCAATTTGCCATCTGATCTAACTTCTGGAGGCAGTCAAAATGATCCTTAGAATTCTTCCCTACCTTATTCCTGTGCTGAGATACAGGCTGCTCCAACCTGCTGTAAAATGCTTGATTTCGAGAGTGAGCGAAACTAATGAAAACATTGTTGGGGTAAAACCTAAAGGGAAAGACCTAGCACCAAATTCCATTGGCCATCTCATCTAACTTCTGGAGGCAGTCAAAATGAGTATTTGAATTCTTCCCTACCTTATTCCTGTGCTGAGATACAGGCTGCTCCAACCTGCTGTAAAATGCTTGATTTCGAGAGTGAGCGAAACTAATGAAAACATTGTTGGGGTAAAACCTAAAGGGAAAGACCTAGCACCAAATTCCATTGGCCATCTGATCTAACTTCTGGAGGCAGTCAAAATGAGTATTTGAATTCTTCCCTACCTTATTCCTGTGCTGAGATACAGGCTGCTCCAACCTGCTGTAAAATGCTTGATTTCGAGAGTGAGCGAAACTAATGAAAACATTGTTGGGGTAAAACCTAAAGGGAAAGACCTAGCACCAAATCCAATTTGCCATCTGATCTAACTTCTGGAGGCAGTCAAAATGATCCTTAGAATTCTTCCCTACCTTATTCCTGTGCTGAGATACAGGCTGCTCCAACCTGCTGTAAAATGCTTGATTTCGAGAGTGAGCAAAACTAATGAAAACATTGTTGGGGTAAAACCTAAAGGGAAAGACCTAGCACCAAATCCAATTTGCCATCTGATCTAACTTCTGGAGGCAGTCAAAATGATCCTTAGAATTCTTCCCTACCTTATTCCTGTGCTGAGATACAGGCTGCTCCAACCTGCTGTAAAATGCTTGATTTCGAGAGTGAGCGAAACTAATGAAAACATTGTTGGGGTAAAACCTAAAGGGAAAGACCTAGCACCAAATTCCATTGGCCATCTGATCTAACTTCTGGAGGCAGTCAAAATGATCCTTAGAATTCTTCCCTACCTTATTCCTGTGCTGAGATACAGGCTGCTCCAACCTGCTGTAAAATGCTTGATTTCGAGAGTGAGCGAAACTAATGAAAACATTGTTGGGGTAAAACCTAAAGGGAAAGACCTAGCACCAAATCCAATTTGCCATCTGATCTAACTTCTGGAGGCAGTCAAAATGATCCTTAGAATTCTTCCCTACCTTATTCCTGTGCTGAGATACAGGCTGCTCCAACCTGCTGTAAAATGCTTGATTTCGAGAGTGAGCGAAACTAATGAAAACATTGTTGGGGTAAAACCTAAAGGGAAAGACCTAGCACCAAATCCAATTTGCCATCTGATCTAACTTCTGGAGGCAGTCAAAATGATCCTTAGAATTCTTCCCTACCTTATTCCTGTGCTGAGATACAGGCTGCTCCAACCTGCTGTAAAATGCTTGATTTCGAGAGTGAGCGAAACTAATGAAAACATTGTTGGGGTAAAACCTAAAGGGAAAGACCTAGCACCAAATCCAATTTGCCATCTGATCTAACTTCTGGAGGCAGTCAAAATGAGTATTTGAATTCTTCCCTACCTTATTCCTGTGCTGAGATACAGGCTGCTCCAACCTGCTGTAAAATGCTTGATTTCGAGAGTGAGCGAAACTAATGAAAACATTGTTGGGGTAAAACCTAAAGGGAAAGACCTAGCACCAAATCCAATTTGCCATCTGATCTAACTTCTGGAGGCAGTCAAAATGATCCTTAGAATTCTTCCCTACCTTATTCCTGTGCTGAGATACAGGCTGCTCCAACCTGCTGTAAAATGCTTGATTTCGAGAGTGAGCGAAACTAATGAAAACATTGTTGGGGTAAAACCTAAAGGGAAAGACCTAGCACCAAATCCAATTTGCCATCTGATCTAACTTCTGGAGGCAGTCAAAATGATCCTTAGAATTCTTCCCTACCTTATTCCTGTGCTGAGATACAGGCTGCTCCAACCTGCTGTAAAATGCTTGATTTCGAGAGTGAGCGAAACTAATGAAAACATTGTTGGGGTAAAACCTAAAGGGAAAGACCTAGCACCAAATCCAATTTGCCATCTGATCTAACTTCTGGAGGCAGTCAAAATGATCCTTAGAATTCTTCCCTACCTTATTCCTGTGCTGAGATACAGGCTGCTCCAACCTGCTGTAAAATGCTTGATTTCGAGAGTGAGCGAAACTAATGAAAACATTGTTGGGGTAAAACCTAAAGGGAAAGACCTAGCACCAAATCCAATTTGCCATCTGATCTAACTTCTGGAGGCAGTCAAAATGATCCTTAGAATTCTTCCCTACCTTATTCCTGTGCTGAGATACAGGCTGCTCCAACCTGCTGTAAAATGCTTGATTTCGAGAGTGAGCGAAACTAATGAAAACATTGTTGGGGTAAAACCTAAAGGGAAAGACCTAGCACCAAATCCAATTTGCCATCTGATCTAACTTCTGGAGGCAGTCAAAATGATCCTTAGAATTCTTCCCTACCTTATTCCTGTGCTGAGATACAGGCTGCTCCAACCTGCTGTAAAATGCTTGATTTCGAGAGTGAGCGAAACTAATGAAAACATTGTTGGGGTAAAACCTAAAGGGAAAGACCTAGCACCAAATTCCATTGGCCATCTCATCTAACTTCTGGAGGCAGTCAAAATGAGTATTTGAATTCTTCCCTACCTTATTCCTGTGCTGAGATACAGGCTGCTCCAACCTGCTGTAAAATGCTTGATTTCGAGAGTGAGCGAAACTAATGAAAACATTGTTGGGGTAAAACCTAAAGGGAAAGACCTAGCACCAAATCCAATTTGCCATCTGATCTAACTTCTGGAGGCAGTCAAAATGATCCTTAGAATTCTTCCCTACCTTATTCCTGTGCTGAGATACAGGCTGCTCCAACCTGCTGTAAAATGCTTGATTTCGAGAGTGAGCGAAACTAATGAAAACATTGTTGGGGTAAAACCTAAAGGGAAAGACCTAGCACCAAATCCAATTTGCCATCTGATCTAACTTCTGGAGGCAGTCAAAATGATCCTTAGAATTCTTCCCTACCTTATTCCTGTGCTGAGATACAGGCTGCTCCAACCTGCTGTAAAATGCTTGATTTCGAGAGTGAGCGAAACTAATGAAAACATTGTTGGGGTAAAACCTAAAGGGAAAGACCTAGCACCAAATCCAATTTGCCATCTGATCTAACTTCTGGAGGCAGTCAAAATGATCCTTAGAATTCTTCCCTACCTTATTCCTGTGCTGAGATACAGGCTGCTCCAACCTGCTGTAAAATGCTTGATTTCGAGAGTGAGCGAAACTAATGAAAACATTGTTGGGGTAAAACCTAAAGGGAAAGACCTAGCACCAAATTCCATTGGCCATCTCATCTAACTTCTGGAGGCAGTCAAAATGAGTATTTGAATTCTTCCCTACCTTATTCCTGTGCTGAGATACAGGCTGCTCCAACCTGCTGTAAAATGCTTGATTTCGAGAGTGAGCGAAACTAATGAAAACATTGTTGGGGTAAAACCTAAAGGGAAAGACCTAGCACCAAATTCCATTGGCCATCTGATCTAACTTCTGGAGGCAGTCAAAATGAGTATTTGAATTCTTCCCTACCTTATTCCTGTGCTGAGATACAGGCTGCTCCAACCTGCTGTAAAATGCTTGATTTCGAGAGTGAGCGAAACTAATGAAAACATTGTTGGGGTAAAACCTAAAGGGAAAGACCTAGCACCAAATCCAATTTGCCATCTGATCTAACTTCTGGAGGCAGTCAAAATGATCCTTAGAATTCTTCCCTACCTTATTCCTGTGCTGAGATACAGGCTGCTCCAACCTGCTGTAAAATGCTTGATTTCGAGAGTGAGCAAAACTAATGAAAACATTGTTGGGGTAAAACCTAAAGGGAAAGACCTAGCACCAAATCCAATTTGCCATCTGATCTAACTTCTGGAGGCAGTCAAAATGATCCTTAGAATTCTTCCCTACCTTATTCCTGTGCTGAGATACAGGCTGCTCCAACCTGCTGTAAAATGCTTGATTTCGAGAGTGAGCGAAACTAATGAAAACATTGTTGGGGTAAAACCTAAAGGGAAAGACCTAGCACCAAATTCCATTGGCCATCTGATCTAACTTCTGGAGGCAGTCAAAATGATCCTTAGAATTCTTCCCTACCTTATTCCTGTGCTGAGATACAGGCTGCTCCAACCTGCTGTAAAATGCTTGATTTCGAGAGTGAGCGAAACTAATGAAAACATTGTTGGGGTAAAACCTAAAGGGAAAGACCTAGCACCAAATCCAATTTGCCATCTGATCTAACTTCTGGAGGCAGTCAAAATGATCCTTAGAATTCTTCCCTACCTTATTCCTGTGCTGAGATACAGGCTGCTCCAACCTGCTGTAAAATGCTTGATTTCGAGAGTGAGCGAAACTAATGAAAACATTGTTGGGGTAAAACCTAAAGGGAAAGACCTAGCACCAAATCCAATTTGCCATCTGATCTAACTTCTGGAGGCAGTCAAAATGATCCTTAGAATTCTTCCCTACCTTATTCCTGTGCTGAGATACAGGCTGCTCCAACCTGCTGTAAAATGCTTGATTTCGAGAGTGAGCGAAACTAATGAAAACATTGTTGGGGTAAAACCTAAAGGGAAAGACCTAGCACCAAATCCAATTTGCCATCTGATCTAACTTCTGGAGGCAGTCAAAATGAGTATTTGAATTCTTCCCTACCTTATTCCTGTGCTGAGATACAGGCTGCTCCAACCTGCTGTAAAATGCTTGATTTCGAGAGTGAGCGAAACTAATGAAAACATTGTTGGGGTAAAACCTAAAGGGAAAGACCTAGCACCAAATCCAATTTGCCATCTGATCTAACTTCTGGAGGCAGTCAAAATGATCCTTAGAATTCTTCCCTACCTTATTCCTGTGCTGAGATACAGGCTGCTCCAACCTGCTGTAAAATGCTTGATTTCGAGAGTGAGCGAAACTAATGAAAACATTGTTGGGGTAAAACCTAAAGGGAAAGACCTAGCACCAAATCCAATTTGCCATCTGATCTAACTTCTGGAGGCAGTCAAAATGATCCTTAGAATTCTTCCCTACCTTATTCCTGTGCTGAGATACAGGCTGCTCCAACCTGCTGTAAAATGCTTGATTTCGAGAGTGAGCGAAACTAATGAAAACATTGTTGGGGTAAAACCTAAAGGGAAAGACCTAGCACCAAATCCAATTTGCCATCTGATCTAACTTCTGGAGGCAGTCAAAATGATCCTTAGAATTCTTCCCTACCTTATTCCTGTGCTGAGATACAGGCTGCTCCAACCTGCTGTAAAATGCTTGATTTCGAGAGTGAGCGAAACTAATGAAAACATTGTTGGGGTAAAACCTAAAGGGAAAGACCTAGCACCAAATCCAATTTGCCATCTGATCTAACTTCTGGAGGCAGTCAAAATGATCCTTAGAATTCTTCCCTACCTTATTCCTGTGCTGAGATACAGGCTGCTCCAACCTGCTGTAAAATGCTTGATTTCGAGAGTGAGCGAAACTAATGAAAACATTGTTGGGGTAAAACCTAAAGGGAAAGACCTAGCACCAAATTCCATTGGCCATCTCATCTAACTTCTGGAGGCAGTCAAAATGAGTATTTGAATTCTTCCCTACCTTATTCCTGTGCTGAGATACAGGCTGCTCCAACCTGCTGTAAAATGCTTGATTTCGAGAGTGAGCGAAACTAATGAAAACATTGTTGGGGTAAAACCTAAAGGGAAAGACCTAGCACCAAATCCAATTTGCCATCTGATCTAACTTCTGGAGGCAGTCAAAATGATCCTTAGAATTCTTCCCTACCTTATTCCTGTGCTGAGATACAGGCTGCTCCAACCTGCTGTAAAATGCTTGATTTCGAGAGTGAGCGAAACTAATGAAAACATTGTTGGGGTAAAACCTAAAGGGAAAGACCTAGCACCAAATCCAATTTGCCATCTGATCTAACTTCTGGAGGCAGTCAAAATGATCCTTAGAATTCTTCCCTACCTTATTCCTGTGCTGAGATACAGGCTGCTCCAACCTGCTGTAAAATGCTTGATTTCGAGAGTGAGCGAAACTAATGAAAACATTGTTGGGGTAAAACCTAAAGGGAAAGACCTAGCACCAAATCCAATTTGCCATCTGATCTAACTTCTGGAGGCAGTCAAAATGATCCTTAGAATTCTTCCCTACCTTATTCCTGTGCTGAGATACAGGCTGCTCCAACCTGCTGTAAAATGCTTGATTTCGAGAGTGAGCGAAACTAATGAAAACATTGTTGGGGTAAAACCTAAAGGGAAAGACCTAGCACCAAATCCAATTTGCCATCTGATCTAACTTCTGGAGGCAGTCAAAATGATCCTTAGAATTCTTCCCTACCTTATTCCTGTGCTGAGATACAGGCTGCTCCAACCTGCTGTAAAATGCTTGATTTCGAGAGTGAGCGAAACTAATGAAAACATTGTTGGGGTAAAACCTAAAGGGAAAGACCTAGCACCAAATCCAATTTGCCATCTGATCTAACTTCTGGAGGCAGTCAAAATGATCCTTAGAATTCTTCCCTACCTTATTCCTGTGCTGAGATACAGGCTGCTCCAACCTGCTGTAAAATGCTTGATTTCGAGAGTGAGCGAAACTAATGAAAACATTGTTGGGGTAAAACCTAAAGGGAAAGACCTAGCACCAAATCCAATTTGCCATCTGATCTAACTTCTGGAGGCAGTCAAAATGATCCTTAGAATTCTTCCCTACCTTATTCCTGTGCTGAGATACAGGCTGCTCCAACCTGCTGTAAAATGCTTGATTTCGAGAGTGAGCGAAACTAATGAAAACATTGTTGGGGTAAAACCTAAAGGGAAAGACCTAGCACCAAATCCAATTTGCCATCTGATCTAACTTCTGGAGGCAGTCAAAATGATCCTTAGAATTCTTCCCTACCTTATTCCTGTGCTGAGATACAGGCTGCTCCAACCTGCTGTAAAATGCTTGATTTCGAGAGTGAGCGAAACTAATGAAAACATTGTTGGGGTAAAACCTAAAGGGAAAGACCTAGCACCAAATCCAATTTGCCATCTGATCTAACTTCTGGAGGCAGTCAAAATGAGTATTTGAATTCATCCCTACCTTATTCCTGTGCTGAGATACAGGCTGCTCCAACCTGCTGTAAAATGCTTGATTTCGAGAGTGAGCGAAACTAATGAAAACATTGTTGGGGTAAAACCTAAAGGGAAAGACCTAGCACCAAATCCAATTTGCCATCTGATCTAACTTCTGGAGGCAGTCAAAATGATCCTTAGAATTCTTCCCTACCTTATTCCTGTGCTGAGATACAGGCTGCTCCAACCTGCTGTAAAATGCTTGATTTCGAGAGTGAGCGAAACTAATGAAAACATTGTTGGGGTAAAACCTAAAGGGAAAGACCTAGCACCAAATCCAATTGGCCATCTGATCTAACTTCTGGAGGCAGTCAAAATGATCCTTAGAATTCTTCCCTACCTTATTCCTGTGCTGAGATACAGGCTGCTCCAACCTGCTGTAAAATGCTTGATTTCGAGAGTGAGCGAAACTAATGAAAACATTGTTGGGGTAAAACCTAAAGGGAAAGACCTAGCACCAAATCCAATTTGCCATCTGATCTAACTTCTGGAGGCAGTCAAAATGATCCTTAGAATTCTTCCCTACCTTATTCCTGTGCTGAGATACAGGCTGCTCCAACCTGCTGTAAAATGCTTGATTTCGAGAGTGAGCGAAACTAATGAAAACATTGTTGGGGTAAAACCTAAAGGGAAAGACCTAGCACCAAATCCAATTTGCCATCTGATCTAACTTCTGGAGGCAGTCAAAATGATCCTTAGAATTCTTCCCTACCTTATTCCTGTGCTGAGATACAGGCTGCTCCAACCTGCTGTAAAATGCTTGATTTCGAGAGTGAGCGAAACTAATGAAAACATTGTTGGGGTAAAACCTAAAGGGAAAGACCTAGCACCAAATCCAATTTGCCATCTGATCTAACTTCTGGAGGCAGTCAAAATGATCCTTAGAATTCTTCCCTACCTTATTCCTGTGCTGAGATACAGGCTGCTCCAACCTGCTGTAAAATGCTTGATTTCGAGAGTGAGCGAAACTAATGAAAACATTGTTGGGGTAAAACCTAAAGGGAAAGACCTAGCACCAAATCCAATTTGCCATCTGATCTAACTTCTGGAGGCAGTCAAAATGATCCTTAGAATTCTTCCCTACCTTATTCCTGTGCTGAGATACAGGCTGCTCCAACCTGCTGTAAAATGCTTGATTTCGAGAGTGAGCGAAACTAATGAAAACATTGTTGGGGTAAAACCTAAAGGGAAAGACCTAGCACCAAATCCAATTTGCCATCTGATCTAACTTCTGGAGGCAGTCAAAATGATCCTTAGAATTCTTCCCTACCTTATTCCTGTGCTGAGATACAGGCTGCTCCAACCTGCTGTAAAATGCTTGATTTCGAGAGTGAGCGAAACTAATGAAAACATTGTTGGGGTAAAACCTAAAGGGAAAGACCTAGCACCAAATCCAATTTGCCATCTGATCTAACTTCTGGAGGCAGTCAAAATGATCCTTAGAATTCTTCCCTACCTTATTCCTGTGCTGAGATACAGGCTGCTCCAACCTGCTGTAAAATGCTTGATTTCGAGAGTGAGCGAAACTAATGAAAACATTGTTGGGGTAAAACCTAAAGGGAAAGACCTAGCACCAAATTCCATTGGCCATCTCATCTAACTTCTGGAGGCAGTCAAAATGAGTATTTGAATTCTTCCCTACCTTATTCCTGTGCTGAGATACAGGCTGCTCCAACCTGCTGTAAAATGCTTGATTTCGAGAGTGAGCGAAACTAATGAAAACATTGTTGGGGTAAAACCTAAAGGGAAAGACCTAGCACCAAATCCAATTTGCCATCTGATCTAACTTCTGGAGGCAGTCAAAATGATCCTTAGAATTCTTCCCTACCTTATTCCTGTGCTGAGATACAGGCTGCTCCAACCTGCTGTAAAATGCTTGATTTCGAGAGTGAGCGAAACTAATGAAAACATTGTTGGGGTAAAACCTAAAGGGAAAGACCTAGCACCAAATCCAATTTGCCATCTGATCTAACTTCTGGAGGCAGTCAAAATGATCCTTAGAATTCTTCCCTACCTTATTCCTGTGCTGAGATACAGGCTGCTCCAACCTGCTGTAAAATGCTTGATTTCGAGAGTGAGCGAAACTAATGAAAACATTGTTGGGGTAAAACCTAAAGGGAAAGACCTAGCACCAAATCCAATTTGCCATCTGATCTAACTTCTGGAGGCAGTCAAAATGATCCTTAGAATTCTTCCCTACCTTATTCCTGTGCTGAGATACAGGCTGCTCCAACCTGCTGTAAAATGCTTGATTTCGAGAGTGAGCGAAACTAATGAAAACATTGTTGGGGTAAAACCTAAAGGGAAAGACCTAGCACCAAATCCAATTTGCCATCTGATCTAACTTCTGGAGGCAGTCAAAATGATCCTTAGAATTCTTCCCTACCTTATTCCTGTGCTGAGATACAGGCTGCTCCAACCTGCTGTAAAATGCTTGATTTCGAGAGTGAGCGAAACTAATGAAAACATTGTTGGGGTAAAACCTAAAGGGAAAGACCTAGCACCAAATCCAATTTGCCATCTGATCTAACTTCTGGAGGCAGTCAAAATGAGTATTTGAATTCTTCCCTACCTTATTCCTGTGCTGAGATACAGGCTGCTCCAACCTGCTGTAAAATGCTTGATTTCGAGAGTGAGCGAAACTAATGAAAACATTGTTGGGGTAAAACCTAAAGGGAAAGACCTAGCACCAAATTCCATTGGCCATCTGATCTAACTTCTGGAGGCAGTCAAAATGATCCTTAGAATTCTTCCCTACCTTATTCCTGTGCTGAGATACAGGCTGCTCCAACCTGCTGTAAAATGCTTGATTTCGAGAGTGAGCGAAACTAATGAAAACATTGTTGGGGTAAAACCTAAAGGGAAAGACCTAGCACCAAATCCAATTTGCCATCTGATCTAACTTCTGGAGGCAGTCAAAATGATCCTTAGAATTCTTCCCTACCTTATTCCTGTGCTGAGATACAGGCTGCTCCAACCTGCTGTAAAATGCTTGATTTCGAGAGTGAGCGAAACTAATGAAAACATTGTTGGGGTAAAACCTAAAGGGAAAGACCTAGCACCAAATCCAATTTGCCATCTGATCTAACTTCTGGAGGCAGTCAAAATGAGCCTTAGAATTCTTCCCTACCTTATTCCTGTGCTGAGATACAGGCTGCTCCAACCTGCTGTAAAATGCTTGATTTCGAGAGTGAGCGAAACTAATGAAAACATTGTTGGGGTAAAACCTAAAGGGAAAGACCTAGCACCAAATCCAATTTGCCATCTGATCTAACTTCTGGAGGCAGTCAAAATGAGTATTTGAATTCATCCCTACCTTATTCCTGTGCTGAGATACAGGCTGCTCCAACCTGCTGTAAAATGCTTGATTTCGAGAGTGAGCGAAACTAATGAAAACATTGTTGGGGTAAAACCTAAAGGGAAAGACCTAGCACCAAATCCAATTTGCCATCTGATCTAACTTCTGGAGGCAGTCAAAATGATCCTTAGAATTCTTCCCTACCTTATTCCTGTGCTGAGATACAGGCTGCTCCAACCTGCTGTAAAATGCTTGATTTCGAGAGTGAGCGAAACTAATGAAAACATTGTTGGGGTAAAACCTAAAGGGAAAGACCTAGCACCAAATCCAATTTGCCATCTGATCTAACTTCTGGAGGCAGTCAAAATGATCCTTAGAATTCTTCCCTACCTTATTCCTGTGCTGAGATACAGGCTGCTCCAACCTGCTGTAAAATGCTTGATTTCGAGAGTGAGCGAAACTAATGAAAACATTGTTGGGGTAAAACCTAAAGGGAAAGACCTAGCACCAAATCCAATTTGCCATCTGATCTAACTTCTGGAGGCAGTCAAAATGATCCTTAGAATTCTTCCCTACCTTATTCCTGTGCTGAGATACAGGCTGCTCCAACCTGCTGTAAAATGCTTGATTTCGAGAGTGAGCGAAACTAATGAAAACATTGTTGGGGTAAAACCTAAAGGGAAAGACCTAGCACCAAATCCAATTTGCCATCTGATCTAACTTCTGGAGGCAGTCAAAATGATCCTTAGAATTCTTCCCTACCTTATTCCTGTGCTGAGATACAGGCTGCTCCAACCTGCTGTAAAATGCTTGATTTCGAGAGTGAGCGAAACTAATGAAAACATTGTTGGGGTAAAACCTAAAGGGAAAGACCTAGCACCAAATCCAATTTGCCATCTGATCTAACTTCTGGAGGCAGTCAAAATGATCCTTAGAATTCTTCCCTACCTTATTCCTGTGCTGAGATACAGGCTGCTCCAACCTGCTGTAAAATGCTTGATTTCGAGAGTGAGCGAAACTAATGAAAACATTGTTGGGGTAAAACCTAAAGGGAAAGACCTAGCACCAAATCCAATTTGCCATCTGATCTAACTTCTGGAGGCAGTCAAAATGATCCTTAGAATTCTTCCCTACCTTATTCCTGTGCTGAGATACAGGCTGCTCCAACCTGCTGTAAAATGCTTGATTTCGAGAGTGAGCGAAACTAATGAAAACATTGTTGGGGTAAAACCTAAAGGGAAAGACCTAGCACCAAATTCCATTGGCCATCTCATCTAACTTCTGGAGGCAGTCAAAATGAGTATTTGAATTCTTCCCTACCTTATTCCTGTGCTGAGATACAGGCTGCTCCAACCTGCTGTAAAATGCTTGATTTCGAGAGTGAGCGAAACTAATGAAAACATTGTTGGGGTAAAACCTAAAGGGAAAGACCTAGCACCAAATCCAATTTGCCATCTGATCTAACTTCTGGAGGCAGTCAAAATGATCCTTAGAATTCTTCCCTACCTTATTCCTGTGCTGAGATACAGGCTGCTCCAACCTGCTGTAAAATGCTTGATTTCGAGAGTGAGCGAAACTAATGAAAACATTGTTGGGGTAAAACCTAAAGGGAAAGACCTAGCACCAAATCCAATTTGCCATCTGATCTAACTTCTGGAGGCAGTCAAAATGATCCTTAGAATTCTTCCCTACCTTATTCCTGTGCTGAGATACAGGCTGCTCCAACCTGCTGTAAAATGCTTGATTTCGAGAGTGAGCGAAACTAATGAAAACATTGTTGGGGTAAAACCTAAAGGGAAAGACCTAGCACCAAATCCAATTTGCCATCTGATCTAACTTCTGGAGGCAGTCAAAATGATCCTTAGAATTCTTCCCTACCTTATTCCTGTGCTGAGATACAGGCTGCTCCAACCTGCTGTAAAATGCTTGATTTCGAGAGTGAGCGAAACTAATGAAAACATTGTTGGGGTAAAACCTAAAGGGAAAGACCTAGCACCAAATCCAATTTGCCATCTGATCTAACTTCTGGAGGCAGTCAAAATGATCCTTAGAATTCTTCCCTACCTTATTCCTGTGCTGAGATACAGGCTGCTCCAACCTGCTGTAAAATGCTTGATTTCGAGAGTGAGCGAAACTAATGAAAACATTGTTGGGGTAAAACCTAAAGGGAAAGACCTAGCACCAAATCCAATTTGCCATCTGATCTAACTTCTGGAGGCAGTCAAAATGATCCTTAGAATTCTTCCCTACCTTATTCCTGTGCTGAGATACAGGCTGCTCCAACCTGCTGTAAAATGCTTGATTTCGAGAGTGAGCGAAACTAATGAAAACATTGTTGGGGTAAAACCTAAAGGGAAAGACCTAGCACCAAATTGCATTGGCCATCTGATCTAACTTCTGGAGGCAGTCAAAATGATCCTTAGAATTCTTCCCTACCTTATTCCTGTGCTGAGATACAGGCTGCTCCAACCTGCTGTAAAATGCTTGATTTCGAGAGTGAGCGAAACTAATGAAAACATTGTTGGGGTAAAACCTAAAGGGAAAGACCTAGCACCAAATCCAATTTGCCATCTGATCTAACTTCTGGAGGCAGTCAAAATGATCCTTAGAATTCTTCCCTACCTTATTCCTGTGCTGAGATACAGGCTGCTCCAACCTGCTGTAAAATGCTTGATTTCGAGAGTGAGCGAAACTAATGAAAACATTGTTGGGGTAAAACCTAAAGAGAAAGACCTAGCACCAAATTGCATTGGCCATCTGATCTAACTTCTGGAGGCAGTCAAAATGATCCTTAGAATTCTTCCCTACCTTATTCCTGTGCTGAGATACAGGCTGCTCCAACCTGCTGTAAAATGCTTGATTTCGAGAGTGAGCGAAACTAATGAAAACATTGTTGGGGTAAAACCTAAAGGGAAAGACCTAGCACCAAATTCCATTGGCCATCTGATCTAACTTCTGGAGGCAGTCAAAATGATCCTTAGAATTCTTCCCTACCTTATTCCTGTGCTGAGATACAGGCTGCTCCAACCTGCTGTAAAATGCTTGATTTCGAGAGTGAGCGAAACTAATGAAAACATTGTTGGGGTAAAACCTAAAGGGAAAGACCTAGCACCAAATCCAATTTGCCATCTGATCTAACTTCTGGAGGCAGTCAAAATGATCCTTAGAATTCTTCCCTACCTTATTCCTGTGCTGAGATACAGGCTGCTCCAACCTGCTGTAAAATGCTTGATTTCGAGAGTGAGCGAAACTAATGAAAACATTGTTGGGGTAAAACCTAAAGGGAAAGACCTAGCACCAAATTCCATTGGCCATCTGATCTAACTTCTGGAGGCAGTCAAAATGATCCTTAGAATTCTTCCCTACCTTATTCCTGTGCTGAGATACAGGCTGCTCCAACCTGCTGTAAAATGCTTGATTTCGAGAGTGAGCGAAACTAATGAAAACATTGTTGGGGTAAAACCTAAAGGGAAAGACCTAGCACCAAATTCCATTGGCCATCTGATCTAACTTCTGGAGGCAGTCAAAATGAGTATTTGAATTCTTCCCTACCTTATTCCTGTGCTGAGATACAGGCTGCTCCAACCTGCTGTAAAATGCTTGATTTCGAGAGTGAGCGAAACTAATGAAAACATTGTTGGGGTAAAACCTAAAGGGAAAGACCTAGCACCAAATCCAATTTGCCATCTGATCTAACTTCTGGAGGCAGTCAAAATGATCCTTAGAATTCTTCCCTACCTTATTCCTGTGCTGAGATACAGGCTGCTCCAACCTGCTGTAAAATGCTTGATTTCGAGAGTGAGCGAAACTAATGAAAACATTGTTGGGGTAAAACCTAAAGGGAAAGACCTAGCACCAAATCCAATTTGCCATCTGATCTAACTTCTGGAGGCAGTCAAAATGATCCTTAGAATTCTTCCCTACCTTATTCCTGTGCTGAGATACAGGCTGCTCCAACCTGCTGTAAAATGCTTGATTTCGAGAGTGAGCGAAACTAATGAAAACATTGTTGGGGTAAAACCTAAAGGGAAAGACCTAGCACCAAATCCAATTTGCCATCTGATCTAACTTCTGGAGGCAGTCAAAATGAGTATTTGAATTCTTCCCTACCTTATTCCTGTGCTGAGATACAGGCTGCTCCAACCTGCTGTAAAATGCTTGATTTCGAGAGTGAGCGAAACTAATGAAAACATTGTTGGGGTAAAACCTAAAGGGAAAGACCTAGCGCCAAATCCAATTTGCCATCTGATCTAACTTCTGGAGGCAGTCAAAATGATCCTTAGAATTCTTCCCTACCTTATTCCTGTGCTGAGATACAGGCTGCTCCAACCTGCTGTAAAATGCTTGATTTCGAGAGTGAGCGAAACTAATGAAAACATTGTTGGGGTAAAACCTAAAGGGAAAGACCTAGCACCAAATCCAATTTGCCATCTGATCTAACTTCTGGAGGCAGTCAAAATGATCCTTAGAATTCTTCCCTACCTTATTCCTGTGCTGAGATACAGGCTGCTCCAACCTGCTGTAAAATGCTTGATTTCGAGAGTGAGCGAAACTAATGAAAACATTGTTGGGGTAAAACCTAAAGGGAAAGACCTAGCACCAAATCCAATTTGCCATCTGATCTAACTTCTGGAGGCAGTCAAAATGATCCTTAGAATTCTTCCCTACCTTATTCCTGTGCTGAGATACAGGCTGCTCCAACCTGCTGTAAAATGCTTGATTTCGAGAGTGAGCGAAACTAATGAAAACATTGTTGGGGTAAAACCTAAAGGGAAAGACCTAGCACCAAATCCAATTTGCCATCTGATCTAACTTCTGGAGGCAGTCAAAATGATCCTTAGAATTCTTCCCTACCTTATTCCTGTGCTGAGATACAGGCTGCTCCAACCTGCTGTAAAATGCTTGATTTCGAGAGTGAGCGAAACTAATGAAAACATTGTTGGGGTAAAACCTAAAGGGAAAGACCTAGCACCAAATCCAATTTGCCATCTGATCTAACTTCTGGAGGCAGTCAAAATGATCCTTAGAATTCTTCCCTACCTTATTCCTGTGCTGAGATACAGGCTGCTCCAACCTGCTGTAAAATGCTTGATTTCGAGAGTGAGCGAAACTAATGAAAACATTGTTGGGGTAAAACCTAAAGGGAAAGACCTAGCACCAAATTGCATTGGCCATCTGATCTAACTTCTGGAGGCAGTCAAAATGATCCTTAGAATTCTTCCCTACCTTATTCCTGTGCTGAGATACAGGCTGCTCCAACCTGCTGTAAAATGCTTGATTTCGAGAGTGAGCGAAACTAATGAAAACATTGTTGGGGTAAAACCTAAAGGGAAAGACCTAGCACCAAATTGCATTGGCCATCTGATCTAACTTCTGGAGGCAGTCAAAATGATCCTTAGAATTCTTCCCTACCTTATTCCTGTGCTGAGATACAGGCTGCTCCAACCTGCTGTAAAATGCTTGATTTCGAGAGTGAGCGAAACTAATGAAAACATTGTTGGGGTAAAACCTAAAGGGAAAGACCTAGCACCAAATCCAATTTGCCATCTGATCTAACTTCTGGAGGCAGTCAAAATGATCCTTAGAATTCTTCCCTACCTTATTCCTGTGCTGAGATACAGGCTGCTCCAACCTGCTGTAAAATGCTTGATTTCGAGAGTGAGCGAAACTAATGAAAACATTGTTGGGGTAAAACCTAAAGGGAAAGACCTAGCACCAAATTCCATTGGCCATCTGATCTAACTTCTGGAGGCAGTCAAAATGAGTATTTGAATTCTTCCCTACCTTATTCCTGTGCTGAGATACAGGCTGCTCCAACCTGCTGTAAAATGCTTGATTTCGAGAGTGAGCGAAACTAATGAAAACATTGTTGGGGTAAAACCTAAAGGGAAAGACCTAGCACCAAATTCCATTGGCCATCTGATCTAACTTCTGGAGGCAGTCAAAATGAGTATTTGAATTCTTCCCTACCTTATTCCTGTGCTGAGATACAGGCTGCTCCAACCTGCTGTAAAATGCTTGATTTCGAGAGTGAGCGAAACTAATGAAAACATTGTTGGGGTAAAACCTAAAGGGAAAGACCTAGCACCAAATCCAATTTGCCATCTGATCTAACTTCTGGAGGCAGTCAAAATGATCCTTAGAATTCTTCCCTACCTTATTCCTGTGCTGAGATACAGGCTGCTCCAACCTGCTGTAAAATGCTTGATTTCGAGAGTGAGCGAAACTAATGAAAACATTGTTGGGGTAAAACCTAAAGGGAAAGACCTAGCACCAAATCCAATTTGCCATCTGATCTAACTTCTGGAGGCAGTCAAAATGATCCTTAGAATTCTTCCCTACCTTATTCCTGTGCTGAGATACAGGCTGCTCCAACCTGCTGTAAAATGCTTGATTTCGAGAGTGAGCGAAACTAATGAAAACATTGTTGGGGTAAAACCTAAAGGGAAAGACCTAGCACCAAATTCCATTGGCCATCTGATCTAACTTCTGGAGGCAGTCAAAATGAGTATTTGAATTCTTCCCTACCTTATTCCTGTGCTGAGATACAGGCTGCTCCAACCTGCTGTAAAATGCTTGATTTCGAGAGTGAGCGAAACTAATGAAAACATTGTTGGGGTAAAACCTAAAGGGAAAGACCTAGCACCAAATCCAATTTGCCATCTGATCTAACTTCTGGAGGCAGTCAAAATGATCCTTAGAATTCTTCCCTACCTTATTCCTGTGCTGAGATACAGGCTGCTCCAACCTGCTGTAAAATGCTTGATTTCGAGAGTGAGCGAAACTAATGAAAACATTGTTGGGGTAAAACCTAAAGGGAAAGACCTAGCACCAAATCCAATTTGCCATCTGATCTAACTTCTGAAGGCAGTCAAAATGATCCTTAGAATTCTTCCCTACCTTATTCCTGTGCTGAGATACAGGCTGCTCCAACCTGCTGTAAAATGCTTGATTTCGAGAGTGAGCGAAACTAATGAAAACATTGTTGGGGTAAAACCTAAAGGGAAAGACCTAGCACCAAATCCAATTTGCCATCTGATCTAACTTCTGGAGGCAGTCAAAATGATCCTTAGAATTCTTCCCTACCTTATTCCTGTGCTGAGATACAGGCTGCTCCAACCTGCTGTAAAATGCTTGATTTCGAGAGTGAGCGAAACTAATGAAAACATTGTTGGGGTAAAACCTAAAGGGAAAGACCTAGCACCAAATCCAATTTGCCATCTGATCTAACTTCTGGAGGCAGTCAAAATGATCCTTAGAATTCTTCCCTACCTTATTCCTGTGCTGAGATACAGGCTGCTCCAACCTGCTGTAAAATGCTTGATTTCGAGAGTGAGCGAAACTAATGAAAACATTGTTGGGGTAAAACCTAAAGGGAAAGACCTAGCACCAAATCCAATTTGCCATCTGATCTAACTTCTGGAGGCAGTCAAAATGATCCTTAGAATTCTTCCCTACCTTATTCCTGTGCTGAGATACAGGCTGCTCCAACCTGCTGTAAAATGCTTGATTTCGAGAGTGAGCGAAACTAATGAAAACATTGTTGGGGTAAAACCTAAAGGGAAAGACCTAGCACCAAATCCAATTTGCCATCTGATCTAACTTCTGGAGGCAGTTAAAATGATCCTTAGAATTCTTCCCTACCTTATTCCTGTGCTGAGATACAGGCTGCTCCAACCTGCTGTAAAATGCTTGATTTCGAGAGTGAGCGAAACTAATGAAAACATTGTTGGGGTAAAACCTAAAGGGAAAGACCTAGCACCAAATTCCATTGGCCATCTGATCTAACTTCTGGAGGCAGTCAAAATGATCCTTAGAATTCTTCCCTACCTTATTCCTGTGCTGAGATACAGGCTGCTCCAACCTGCTGTAAAATGCTTGATTTCGAGAGTGAGCGAAACTAATGAAAACATTGTTGGGGTAAAACCTAAAGGGAAAGACCTAGCACCAAATCCAATTTGCCATCTGATCTAACTTCTGGAGGCAGTCAAAATGATCCTTAGAATTCTTCCCTACCTTATTCCTGTGCTGAGATACAGGCTGCGCCAACCTGCTGTAAAATGCTTGATTTCGAGAGTGAGCGAAACTAATGAAAACATTGTTGGGGTAAAACCTAAAGGGAAAGACCTAGCACCAAATCCAATTTGCCATCTGATCTAACTTCTGGAGGCAGTCAAAATGATCCTTAGAATTCTTCCCTACCTTATTCCTGTGCTGAGATACAGGCTGCTCCAACCTGCTGTAAAATGCTTGATTTCGAGAGTGAGCGAAACTAATGAAAACATTGTTGGGGTAAAACCTAAAGGGAAAGACCTAGCACCAAATCCAATTTGCCATCTGATCTAACTTCTGGAGGCAGTCAAAATGATCCTTAGAATTCTTCCCTACCTTATTCCTGTGCTGAGATACAGGCTGCTCCAACCTGCTGTAAAATGCTTGATTTCGAGAGTGAGCGAAACTAATGAAAACATTGTTGGGGTAAAACCTAAAGGGAAAGACCTAGCACCAAATCCAATTTGCCATCTGATCTAACTTCTGGAGGCAGTCAAAATGATCCTTAGAATTCTTCCCTACCTTATTCCTGTGCTGAGATACAGGCTGCTCCAACCTGCTGTAAAATGCTTGATTTCGAGAGTGAGCGAAACTAATGAAAACATTGTTGGGGTAAAACCTAAAGGGAAAGACCTAGCACCAAATCCAATTTGCCATCTGATCTAACTTCTGGAGGCAGTCAAAATGATCCTTAGAATTCTTCCCTACCTTATTCCTGTGCTGAGATACAGGCTGCTCCAACCTGCTGTAAAATGCTTGATTTCGAGAGTGAGCGAAACTAATGAAAACATTGTTGGGGTAAAACCTAAAGGGAAAGACCTAGCACCAAATTGCATTGGCCATCTGATCTAACTTCTGGAGGCAGTCAAAATGATCCTTAGAATTCTTCCCTACCTTATTCCTGTGCTGAGATACAGGCTGCTCCAACCTGCTGTAAAATGCTTGATTTCGAGAGTGAGCGAAACTAATGAAAACATTGTTGGGGTAAAACCTAAAGGGAAAGACCTAGCACCAAATCCAATTTGCCATCTGATCTAACTTCTGGAGGCAGTCAAAATGATCCTTAGAATTCTTCCCTACCTTATTCCTGTGCTGAGATACAGGCTGCTCCAACCTGCTGTAAAATGCTTGATTTCGAGAGTGAGCGAAACTAATGAAAACATTGTTGGGGTAAAACCTAAAGGGAAAGACCTAGCACCAAATTCCATTGGCCATCTGATCTAACATCTGGAGGCAGTCAAAATGAGTATTTGAATTCTTCCCTACCTTATTCCTGTGCTGAGATACAGGCTGCTCCAACCTGCTGTAAAATGCTTGATTTCGAGAGTGAGCGAAACTAATGAAAACATTGTTGGGGTAAAACCTAAAGGGAAAGACCTAGCACCAAATTCCATTGGCCATCTGATCTAACTTCTGGAGGCAGTCAAAATGAGTATTTGAATTCTTCCCTACCTTATTCCTGTGCTGAGATACAGGCTGCTCCAACCTGCTGTAAAATGCTTGATTTCGAGAGTGAGCGAAACTAATGAAAACATTGTTGGGGTAAAACCTAAAGGGAAAGACCTAGCACCAAATCCAATTTGCCATCTGATCTAACTTCTGGAGGCAGTCAAAATGATCCTTAGAATTCTTCCCTACCTTATTCCTGTGCTGAGATACAGGCTGCTCCAACCTGCTGTAAAATGCTTGATTTCGAGAGTGAGCGAAACTAATGAAAACATTGTTGGGGTAAAACCTAAAGGGAAAGACCTAGCACCAAATCCAATTTGCCATCTGATCTAACTTCTGGAGGCAGTCAAAATGATCCTTAGAATTCTTCCCTACCTTATTCCTGTGCTGAGATACAGGCTGCTCCAACCTGCTGTAAAATGCTTGATTTCGAGAGTGAGCGAAACTAATGAAAACATTGTTGGGGTAAAACCTAAAGGGAAAGACCTAGCACCAAATTCCATTGGCCATCTGATCTAACTTCTGGAGGCAGTCAAAATGAGTATTTGAATTCTTCCCTACCTTATTCCTGTGCTGAGATACAGGCTGCTCCAACCTGCTGTAAAATGCTTGATTTCGAGAGTGAGCGAAACTAATGAAAACATTGTTGGGGTAAAACCTAAAGGGAAAGACCTAGCACCAAATCCAATTTGCCATCTGATCTAACTTCTGGAGGCAGTCAAAATGATCCTTAGAATTCTTCCCTACCTTATTCCTGTGCTGAGATACAGGCTGCTCCAACCTGCTGTAAAATGCTTGATTTCGAGAGTGAGCGAAACTAATGAAAACATTGTTGGGGTAAAACCTAAAGGGAAAGACCTAGCACCAAATCCAATTTGCCATCTGATCTAACTTCTGGAGGCAGTCAAAATGATCCTTAGAATTCTTCCCTACCTTATTCCTGTGCTGAGATACAGGCTGCTCCAACCTGCTGTAAAATGCTTGATTTCGAGAGTGAGCGAAACTAATGAAAACATTGTTGGGGTAAAACCTAAAGGGAAAGACCTAGCACCAAATCCAATTTGCCATCTGATCTAACTTCTGGAGGCAGTCAAAATGATCCTTAGAATTCTTCCCTACCTTATTCCTGTGCTGAGATACAGGCTGCTCCAACCTGCTGTAAAATGCTTGATTTCGAGAGTGAGCGAAACTAATGAAAACATTGTTGGGGTAAAACCTAAAGGGAAAGACCTAGCACCAAATCCAATTTGCCATCTGATCTAACTTCTGGAGGCAGTCAAAATGATCCTTAGAATTCTTCCCTACCTTATTCCTGTGCTGAGATACAGGCTGCTCCAACCTGCTGTAAAATGCTTGATTTCGAGAGTGAGCGAAACTAATGAAAACATTGTTGGGGTAAAACCTAAAGGGAAAGACCTAGCACCAAATCCAATTTGCCATCTGATCTAACTTCTGGAGGCAGTTAAAATGATCCTTAGAATTCTTCCCTACCTTATTCCTGTGCTGAGATACAGGCTGCTCCAACCTGCTGTAAAATGCTTGATTTCGAGAGTGAGCGAAACTAATGAAAACATTGTTGGGGTAAAACCTAAAGGGAAAGACCTAGCACCAAATTCCATTGGCCATCTGATCTAACTTCTGGAGGCAGTCAAAATGATCCTTAGAATTCTTCCCTACCTTATTCCTGTGCTGAGATACAGGCTGCTCCAACCTGCTGTAAAATGCTTGATTTCGAGAGTGAGCGAAACTAATGAAAACATTGTTGGGGTAAAACCTAAAGGGAAAGACCTAGCACCAAATCCAATTTGCCATCTGATCTAACTTCTGGAGGCAGTCAAAATGATCCTTAGAATTCTTCCCTACCTTATTCCTGTGCTGAGATACAGGCTGCTCCAACCTGCTGTAAAATGCTTGATTTCGAGAGTGAGCGAAACTAATGAAAACATTGTTGGGGTAAAACCTAAAGGGAAAGACCTAGCACCAAATCCAATTTGCCATCTGATCTAACTTCTGGAGGCAGTCAAAATGATCCTTAGAATTCTTCCCTACCTTATTCCTGTGCTGAGATACAGGCTGCTCCAACCTGCTGTAAAATGCTTGATTTCGAGAGTGAGCGAAACTAATGAAAACATTGTTGGGGTAAAACCTAAAGGGAAAGACCTAGCACCAAATCCAATTTGCCATCTGATCTAACTTCTGGAGGCAGTCAAAATGATCCTTAGAATTCTTCCCTACCTTATTCCTGTGCTGAGATACAGGCTGCTCCAACCTGCTGTAAAATGCTTGATTTCGAGAGTGAGCGAAACTAATGAAAACATTGTTGGGGTAAAACCTAAAGGGAAAGACCTAGCACCAAATCCAATTTGCCATCTGATCTAACTTCTGGAGGCAGTCAAAATGATCCTTAGAATTCTTCCCTACCTTATTCCTGTGCTGAGATACAGGCTGCTCCAACCTGCTGTAAAATGCTTGATTTCGAGAGTGAGCGAAACTAATGAAAACATTGTTGGGGTAAAACCTAAAGGGAAAGACCTAGCACCAAATCCAATTTGCCATCTGATCTAACTTCTGGAGGCAGTCAAAATGATCCTTAGAATTCTTCCCTACCTTATTCCTGTGCTGAGATACAGGCTGCTCCAACCTGCTGTAAAATGCTTGATTTCGAGAGTGAGCGAAACTAATGAAAACATTGTTGGGGTAAAACCTAAAGGGAAAGACCTAGAACCAAATTGCATTGGCCATCTGATCTAACTTCTGGAGGCAGTCAAAATGATCCTTAGAATTCTTCCCTACCTTATTCCTGTGCTGAGATACAGGCTGCTCCAACCTGCTGTAAAATGCTTGATTTCGAGAGTGAGCGAAACTAATGAAAACATTGTTGGGGTAAAACCTAAAGGGAAAGACCTAGCACCAAATCCAATTTGCCATCTGATCTAACTTCTGGAGGCAGTCAAAATGATCCTTAGAATTCTTCCCTACCTTATTCCTGTGCTGAGATACAGGCTGCTCCAACCTGCTGTAAAATGCTTGATTTCGAGAGTGAGCGAAACTAATGAAAACATTGTTGGGGTAAAACCTAAAGGGAAAGACCTAGCACCAAATTCCATTGGCCATCTGATCTAACTTCTGGAGGCAGTCAAAATGAGTATTTGAATTCTTCCCTACCTTATTCCTGTGCTGAGATACAGGCTGCTCCAACCTGCTGTAAAATGCTTGATTTCGAGAGTGAGCGAAACTAATGAAAACATTGTTGGGGTAAAACCTAAAGGGAAAGACCTAGCACCAAATTCCATTGGCCATCTGATCTAACTTCTGGAGGCAGTCAAAATGAGTATTTGAATTCTTCCCTACCTTATTCCTGTGCTGAGATACAGGCTGCTCCAACCTGCTGTAAAATGCTTGATTTCGAGAGTGAGCGAAACTAATGAAAACATTGTTGGGGTAAAACCTAAAGGGAAAGACCTAGCACCAAATCCAATTTGCCATCTGATCTAACTTCTGGAGGCAGTCAAAATGATCCTTAGAATTCTTCCCTACCTTATTCCTGTGCTGAGATACAGGCTGCTCCAACCTGCTGTAAAATGCTTGATTTCGAGAGTGAGCGAAACTAATGAAAACATTGTTGGGGTAAAACCTAAAGGGAAAGACCTAGCACCAAATCCAATTTGCCATCTGATCTAACTTCTGGAGGCAGTCAAAATGATCCTTAGAATTCTTCCCTACCTTATTCCTGTGCTGAGATACAGGCTGCTCCAACCTGCTGTAAAATGCTTGATTTCGAGAGTGAGCGAAACTAATGAAAACATTGTTGGGGTAAAACCTAAAGGGAAAGACCTAGCACCAAATCCAATTTGCCATCTGATCTAACTTCTGGAGGCAGTCAAAATGAGCCTTAGAATTCTTCCCTACCTTATTCCTGTGCTGAGATACAGGCTGCTCCAACCTGCTGTAAAATGCTTGATTTCGAGAGTGAGCGAAACTAATGAAAACATTGTTGGGGTAAAACCTAAAGGGAAAGACCTAGCACCAAATCCAATTTGCCATCTGATCTAACTTCTGGAGGCAGTCAAAATGATCCTTAGAATTCTTCCCTACCTTATTCCTGTGCTGAGATACAGGCTGCTCCAACCTGCTGTAAAATGCTTGATTTCGAGAGTGAGCGAAACTAATGAAAACATTGTTGGGGTAAAACCTAAAGGGAAAGACCTAGCACCAAATTCCATTGGCCATCTGATCTAACTTCTGGAGGCAGTCAAAATGATCCTTAGAATTCTTCCCTACCTTATTCCTGTGCTGAGATACAGGCTGCTCCAACCTGCTGTAAAATTCTTGATTTCGAGAGTGAGCGAAACTAATGAAAACATTGTTGGGGTAAAACCTAAAGGGAAAGACCTAGCACCAAATCCAATTTGCCATCTGATCTAACTTCTGGAGGCAGTCAAAATGATCCTTAGAATTCTTCCCTACCTTATTCCTGTGCTGAGATACAGGCTGCTCCAACCTGCTGTAAAATGCTTGATTTCGAGAGTGAGCGAAACTAATGAAAACATTGTTGGGGTAAAACCTAAAGGGAAAGACCTAGCACCAAATCCAATTTGCCATCTGATCTAACTTCTGGAGGCAGTCAAAATGATCCTTAGAATTCTTCCCTACCTTATTCCTGTGCTGAGATACAGGCTGCTCCAACCTGCTGTAAAATGCTTGATTTCGAGAGTGAGCGAAACTAATGAAAACATTGTTGGGGTAAAACCTAAAGGGAAAGACCTAGCACCAAATCCAATTTGCCATCTGATCTAACTTCTGGAGGCAGTCAAAATGATCCTTAGAATTCTTCCCTACCTTAATCCTGTGCTGAGATACAGGCTGCTCCAACCTGCTGTAAAATGCTTGATTTCGAGAGTGAGCGAAACTAATGAAAACATTGTTGGGGTAAAACCTAAAGGGAAAGACCTAGCACCAAATCCAATTTGCCATCTGATCTAACTTCTGGAGGCAGTCAAAATGATCCTTAGAATTCTTCCCTACTTTATTCCTGTACTGAGATACAGGCTGCTCCAACCTGCTGTAAAATGCTTGATTTCGAGAGTGAGCGAAACTAATGAAAACATTGTTGGGGTAAAACCTAAAGGGAAAGACCTAGCACCAAATCCAATTTGCCATCTGATCTAACTTCTGGAGGCAGTCAAAATGAGTATTTGAATTCTTCCCTACCTTATTCCTGTGCTGAGATACAGGCTGCTCCAACCTGCTGTAAAATGCTTGATTTCGAGAGTGAGCGAAACTAATGAAAACATTGTTGGGGTAAAACCTAAAGGGAAAGACCTAGCACCAAATTCCATTGGCCATCTGATCTAACTTCTGGAGGCAGTCAAAATGAGTATTTGAATTCTTCCCTACCTTATTCCTGTGCTGAGATACAGGCTGCTCCAACCTGCTGTAAAATGCTTGATTTCGAGAGTGAGCGAAACTAATGAAAACATTGTTGGGGTAAAACCTAAAGGGAAGACCTAGCACCAAATCCAATTTGCCATCTGATCTAACTTCTGGAGGCAGTCAAAATGATCCTTAGAATTCTTCCCTACCTTATTCCTGTGCTGAGATACAGGCTGCTCCAACCTGCTGTAAAATGCTTGATTTCGAGAGTGAGCGAAACTAATGAAAACATTGTTGGGGTAAAACCTAAAGGGAAAGACCTAGCACCAAATCCAATTTGCCATCTGATCTAACTTCTGGAGGCAGTCAAAATGATCCTTAGAATTCTTCCCTACCTTATTCCTGTGCTGAGATACAGGCTGCTCCAACCTGCTGTAAAATGCTTGATTTCGAGAGTGAGCGAAACTAATGAAAACATTGTTGGGGTAAAACCTAAAGGGAAAGACCTAGCACCAAATCCAATTTGCCATCTGATCTAACTTCTGGAGGCAGTCAAAATGATCCTTAGAATTCTTCCCTACCTTATTCCTGTGCTGAGATACAGGCTGCTCCAACCTGCTGTAAAATGCTTGATTTCAAGAGTGAGCGAAACTAATGAAAACATTGTTGGGGTAAAACCTAAAGGGAAAGACCTAGCACCAAATCCAATTTGCCATCTGATCTAACTTCTGGAGGCAGTCAAAATGATCCTTAGAATTCTTCCCTACCTTATTCCTGTGCTGAGATACAGGCTGCTCCAACCTGCTGTAAAATGCTTGATTTCGAGAGTGAGCGAAACTAATGAAAACATTGTTGGGGTAAAACCTAAAGGGAAAGACCTAGCACCAAATCCAATTTGCCATCTGATCTAACTTCTGGAGGCAGTCAAAATGATCCTTAGAATTCTTCCCTACCTTATTCCTGTGCTGAGATACAGGCTGCTCCAACCTGCTGTAAAATGCTTGATTTCGAGAGTGAGCGAAACTAATGAAAACATTGTTGGGGTAAAACCTAAAGGGAAAGACCTAGCACCAAATCCAATTTGCCATCTGATCTAACTTCTGGAGGCAGTCAAAATGAGCCTTAGAATTCTTCCCTACCTTATTCCTGTGCTGAGATACAGGCTGCTCCAACCTGCTGTAAAATGCTTGATTTCGAGAGTGAGCGAAACTAATGAAAACATTGTTGGGGTAAAACCTAAAGGGAAAGACCTAGCACCAAATCCAATTTGCCATCTGATCTAACTTCTGGAGGCAGTCAAAATGATCCTTAGAATTCTTCCCTACCTTATTCCTGTTGCTGAGATACAGGCTGCTCCAACCTGCTGTAAAATGCTTGATTTCGAGAGTGAGCGAAACTAATGAAAACATTGTTGGGGTAAAACTAAAGGGAAAGACCTAGCACCAAATCCAATTTGCCATCTGATCTAACTTCTGGAGGCAGTCAAAATGATCCTTAGAATTCTTCCCTACCTTATTCCTGTGCTGAGATACAGGCTGCTCCAACCTGCTGTAAAATGCTTGATTTCGAGAGTGAGCGAAACTAATGAAAACATTGTTGGGGTAAAACCTAAAGGGAAAGACCTAGCACCAAATCCAATTTGCCATCTGATCTAACTTCTGGAGGCAGTCAAAATGATCCTTAGAATTCTTCCCTACCTTATTCCTGTGCTGAGATACAGGCTGCTCCAACCTGCTGTAAAATGCTTGATTTCGAGAGTGAGCGAAACTAATGAAAACATTGTTGGGGTAAAACCTAAAGGGAAAGACCTAGCACCAAATTCCATTGGCCATCTGATCTAACTTCTGGAGGCAGTCAAAATGAGTATTTGAATTCTTCCCTACCTTATTCCTGTGCTGAGATACAGGCTGCTCCAACCTGCTGTAAAATGCTTGATTTCGAGAGTGAGCGAAACTAATGAAAACATTGTTGGGGTAAAACCTAAAGGGAAAGACCTAGCACCAAATCCAATTTGCCATCTGATCTAACTTCTGGAGGCAGTCAAAATGATCCTTAGAATTCTTCCCTACCTTATTCCTGTGCTGAGATACAGGCTGCTCCAACCTGCTGTAAAATGCTTGATTTCGAGAGTGAGCGAAACTAATGAAAACATTGTTGGGGTAAAACCTAAAGGGAAAGACCTAGCACCAAATTGCATTGGCCATCTGATCTAACTTCTGGAGGCAGTCAAAATGATCCTTAGAATTCTTCCCTACCTTATTCCTGTGCTGAGATACAGGCTGCTCCAACCTGCTGTAAAATGCTTGATTTCGAGAGTGAGCGAAACTAATGAAAACATTGTTGGGGTAAAACCTAAAGGGAAAGACCTAGCACCAAATTGCATTGGCCATCTGATCTAACTTCTGGAGGCAGTCAAAATGATCCTTAGAATTCTTCCCTACCTTATTCCTGTGCTGAGATACAGGCTGCTCCAACCTGCTGTAAAATGCTTGATTTCGAGAGTGAGCGAAACTAATGAAAACATTGTTGGGGTAAAACCTAAAGGGAAAGACCTAGCACCAAATTCCATTGGCCATCTGATCTAACTTCTGGAGGCAGTCAAAATGATCCTTAGAATTCTTCCCTACCTTATTCCTGTGCTGAGATACAGGCTGCTCCAACCTGCTGTAAAATGCTTGATTTCGAGAGTGAGCGAAACTAATGAAAACATTGTTGGGGTAAAACCTAAAGGGAAAGACCTAGCACCAAATCCAATTTGCCATCTGATCTAACTTCTGGAGGCAGTCAAAATGATCCTTAGAATTCTTCCCTACCTTATTCCTGTGCTGAGATACAGGCTGCTCCAACCTGCTGTAAAATGCTTGATTTCGAGAGTGAGCGAAACTAATGAAAACATTGTTGGGGTAAAACCTAAAGGGAAAGACCTAGCACCAAATCCAATTTGCCATCTGATCTAACTTCTGGAGGCAGTCAAAATGATCCTTAGAATTCTTCCCTACCTTATTCCTGTGCTGAGATACAGGCTGCTCCAACCTGCTGTAAAATGCTTGATTTCGAGAGTGAGCGAAACTAATGAAAACATTGTTGGGGTAAAACCTAAAGGGAAAGACCTAGCACCAAATCCAATTTGCCATCTGATCTAACTTCTGGAGGCAGTCAAAATGAGCCTTAGAATTCTTCCCTACCTTATTCCTGTGCTGAGATACAGGCTGCTCCAACCTGCTGTAAAATGCTTGATTTCGAGAGTGAGCGAAACTAATGAAAACATTGTTGGGGTAAAACCTAAAGGGAAAGACCTAGCACCAAATCCAATTTGCCATCTGATCTAACTTCTGGAGGCAGTCAAAATGATCCTTAGAATTCTTCCCTACCTTATTCCTGTGCTGAGATACAGGCTGCTCCAACCTGCTGTAAAATGCTTGATTTCGAGAGTGAGCGAAACTAATGAAAACATTGTTGGGGTAAAACCTAAAGGGAAAGACCTAGCACCAAATTGCATTGGCCATCTGATCTAACTTCTGGAGGCAGTCAAAATGATCCTTAGAATTCTTCCCTACCTTATTCCTGTGCTGAGATACAGGCTGCTCCAACCTGCTGTAAAATGCTTGATTTCGAGAGTGAGCGAAACTAATGAAAACATTGTTGGGGTAAAACCTAAAGGGAAAGACCTAACACCAAATTGCATTGGCCATCTGATCTAACTTCTGGAGGCAGTCAAAATGATCCTTAGAATTCTTCCCTACCTTATTCCTGTGCTGAGATACAGGCTGCTCCAACCTGCTGTAAAATGCTTGATTTCGAGAGTGAGCGAAACTAATGAAAACATTGTTGGGGTAAAACCTAAAGGGAAAGACCTAGCACCAAATCCAATTTGCCATCTGATCTAACTTCTGGAGGCAGTCAAAATGATCCTTAGAATTCTTCCCTACCTTATTCCTGTGCTGAGATACAGGCTGCTCCAACCTGCTGTAAAATGCTTGATTTCGAGAGTGAGCGAAACTAATGAAAACATTGTTGGGGTAAAACCTAAAGGGAAAGACCTAGCACCAAATCCAATTTGCCATCTGATCTAACTTCTGGAGGCAGTCAAAATGATCCTTAGAATTCTTCCCTACCTTATTCCTGTGCTGAGATACAGGCTGCTCCAACCTGCTGTAAAATGCTTGATTTCGAGAGTGAGCGAAACTAATGAAAACATTGTTGGGGTAAAACCTAAAGGGAAAGACCTAGCACCAAATCCAATTTGCCATCTGATCTAACTTCTGGAGGCAGTCAAAATGATCCTTAGAATTCTTCCCTACCTTATTCCTGTGCTGAGATACAGGCTGCTCCAACCTGCTGTAAAATGCTTGATTTCGAGAGTGAGCGAAACTAATGAAAACATTGTTGGGGTAAAACCTAAAGGGAAAGACCTAGCACCAAATTGCATTGGCCATCTGATCTAACTTCTGGAGGCAGTCAAAATGATCCTTAGAATTCTTCCCTACCTTATTCCTGTGCTGAGATACAGGCTGCTCCAACCTGCTGTAAAATGCTTGATTTCGAGAGTGAGCGAAACTAATGAAAACATTGTTGGGGTAAAACCTAAAGGGAAAGACCTAGCACCAAATTGCATTGGCCATCTGATCTAACTTCTGGAGGCAGTCAAAATGATCCTTAGAATTCTTCCCTACCTTATTCCTGTGCTGAGATACAGGCTGCTCCAACCTGCTGTAAAATGCTTGATTTCGAGAGTGAGCGAAACTAATGAAAACATTGTTGGGGTAAAACCTAAAGGGAAAGACCTAGCACCAAATCCAATTTGCCATCTGATCTAACTTCTGGAGGCAGTCAAAATGATCCTTAGAATTCTTCCCTACCTTATTCCTGTGCTGAGATACAGGCTGCTCCAACCTGCTGTAAAATGCTTGATTTCGAGAGTGAGCGAAACTAATGAAAACATTGTTGGGGTAAAACCTAAAGGGAAAGACCTAGCACCAAATCCAATTTGCCATCTGATCTAACTTCTGGAGGCAGTCAAAATGATCCTTAGAATTCTTCCCTACCTTATTCCTGTGCTGAGATACAGGCTGCTCCAACCTGCTGTAAAATGCTTGATTTCGAGAGTGAGCGAAACTAATGAAAACATTGTTGGGGTAAAACCTAAAGGGAAAGACCTAGCACCAAATTCAATTTGCCATCTGATCTAACTTCTGGAGGCAGTCAAAATGATCCTTAGAATTCTTCGCTACCTTATTCCTGTGCTGAGATACAGGCTGCTCCAACCTGCTGTAAAATGCTTGATTTCGAGAGTGAGCGAAACTAATGAAAACATTGTTGGGGTAAAACCTAAAGGGAAAGACCTAGCACCAAATCCAATTTGCCATCTGATCTAACTTCTGGAGGCAGTCAAAATGATCCTTAGAATTCTTCCCTACCTTATTCCTGTGCTGAGATACAGGCTGCTCCAACCTGCTGTAAAATGCTTGATTTCGAGAGTGAGCGAAACTAATGAAAACATTGTTGGGGTAAAACCTAAAGGGAAAGACCTAGCACCAAATCCAATTTGCCATCTGATCTAACTTCTGGAGGCAGTCAAAATGATCCTTAGAATTCTTCCCTACCTTATTCCTGTGCTGAGATACAGGCTGCTCCAACCTGCTGTAAAATGCTTGATTTCGAGAGTGAGCGAAACTAATGAAAACATTGTTGGGGTAAAACCTAAAGGGAAAGACCTAGCACCAAATTCCATTGGCCATCTGATCTAACTTCTGGAGGCAGTCAAAATGATCCTTAGAATTCTTCCCTACCTTATTCCTGTGCTGAGATACAGGCTGCTCCAACCTGCTGTAAAATGCTTGATTTCGAGAGTGAGCGAAACTAATGAAAACATTGTTGGGTAAAACCTAAAGGGAAAGACCTAGCACCAAATCCAATTTGCCATCTGATCTAACTTCTGGAGGCAGTCAAAATGATCCTTAGAATTCTTCCCTACCTTATTCCTGTGCTGAGATACAGGCTGCTCCAACCTGCTGTAAAATGCTTGATTTCGAGAGTGAGCGAAACTAATGAAAACATTGATTGGGGTAAAACCTAAAGGGAAAGACCTAGCACCAAATCCAATTTGCCATCTGATCTAACTTCTGGAGGCAGTCAAAATGATCCTTAGAATTCTTCCCTACCTTATTCCTGTGCTGAGATACAGGCTGCTCCAACCTGCTGTAAAATGCTTGATTTCGAGAGTGAGCGAAACTAATGAAAACATTGTTGGGGTAAAACCTAAAGGGAAAGACCTAGCACCAAATCCAATTTGCCATCTGATCTAACTTCTGGAGGCAGTCAAAATGATCCTTAGAATTCTTCCCTACCTTATTCCTGTGCTGAGATACAGGCTGCTCCAACCTGCTGTAAAATGCTTGATTTCGAGAAGTGAGCGAACTAATGAAAACATTGTTGGAGTAAAACCTAAAGGGAAAGACCTAGCACCAAATTCCATTGGCCATCTGATCTAACTTCTGGAGGCAGTCAAAATGATCCTTAGAATTCTTCCCTACCTTATTCCTGTGCTGAGATACAGGCTGCTCCAACCTGCTGTAAAATGCTTGATTTCGAGAGTGAGCGAAACTAATGAAAACATTGTTGGGGTAAAACCTAAAGGGAAAGACCTAGCACCAAATCCAATTTGCCATCTGATCTAACTTCTGGAGGCAGTCAAAATGATCCTTAGAATTCTTCCCTACCTTATTCCTGTGCTGAGATACAGGCTGCTCCAACCTGCTGTAAAATGCTTGATTTCGAGAGTGAGCGAAACTAATGAAAACATTGATTGGGGTAAAACCTAAAGGGAAAGACCTAGCACCAAATCCAATTTGCCATCTGATCTAACTTCTGGAGGCAGTCAAAATGATCCTTAGAATTCTTCCCTACCTTATTCCTGTGCTGAGATACAGGCTGCTCCAACCTGCTGTAAAATGCTTGATTTCGAGAGTGAGCGAAACTAATGAAAACATTGTTGGGGTAAAACCTAAAGGGAAAGACCTAGCACCAAATCCAATTTGCCATCTGATCTAACTTCTGGAGGCAGTCAAAATGATCCTTAGAATTCTTCCCTACCTTATTCCTGTGCTGAGATACAGGCTGCTCCAACCTGCTGTAAAATGCTTGATTTCGAGAGTGAGCGAAACTAATGAAAACATTGTTGGGGTAAAACCTAAAGGGAAAGACCCTAGCACCAAATCCAATTTGCCATCTGATCTAACTTCTGGAGGCAGTCAAAATGATCCTTAGAATTCTTCCCTACCTTATTCCTGTGCTGAGATACAGGCTGCTCCAACCTGCTGTAAAATGCTTGATTTCGAGAGTGAGCGAAACTAATGAAAACATTGTTGGGGTAAAACCTAAAGGGAAAGACCTAGCACCAAATCCAATTTGCCATCTGATCTAACTTCTGGAGGCAGTCAAAATGATCCTTAGAATTCTTCCCTACCTTATTCCTGTGCTGAGATACAGGCTGCTCCAACCTGCTGTAAAATGCTTGATTTCGAGAGTGAGCGAAACTAATGAAAACATTGTTGGGGTAAAACCTAAAGGGAAAGACCTAGCACCAAATCCAATTTGCCATCTGATCTAACTTCTGGAGGCAGTCAAAATGATCCTTAGAATTCTTCCCTACCTTATTCCTGTGCTGAGATACAGGCTGCTCCAACCTGCTGTAAAATGCTTGATTTCGAGAGTGAGCGAAACTAATGAAAACATTGTTGGGGTAAAACCTAAAGGGAAAGACCTAGCACCAAATCCAATTTGCCATCTGATCTAACTTCTGGAGGCAGTCAAAATGATCCTTAGAATTCTTCCCTACCTTATTCCTGTGCTGAGATACAGGCTGCTCCAACCTGCTGTAAAATGCTTGATTTCGAGAGTGAGCGAAACTAATGAAAACATTGTTGGGGTAAAACCTAAAGGGAAAGACCTAGCACCAAATCCAATTTGCCATCTGATCTAACTTCTGGAGGCAGTCAAAATGATCCTTAGAATTCTTCCCTACCTTATTCCTGTGCTGAGATACAGGCTGCTCCAACCTGCTGTAAAATGCTTGATTTCGAGAGTGAGCGAAACTAATGAAAACATTGTTGGGGTAAAACCTAAAGGGAAAGACCTAGCACCAAATCCAATTTGCCATCTGATCTAACTTCTGGAGGCAGTCAAAATGATCCTTAGAATTCTTCCCTACCTTATTCCTGTGCTGAGATACAGGCTGCTCCAACCTGCTGTAAAATGCTTGATTTCGAGAGTGAGCGAAACTAATGAAAACATTGTTGGGGTAAAACCTAAAGGGAAAGACCTAGCACCAAATCCAATTTGCCATCTGATCTAACTTCTGGAGGCAGTCAAAATGATCCTTAGAATTCTTCCCTACCTTATTCCTGTGCTGAGATACAGGCTGCTCCAACCTGCTGTAAAATGCTTGATTTCGAGAGTGAGCGAAACTAATGAAAACATTGTTGGGGTAAAACCTAAAGGGAAAGACCTAGCACCAAATCCAATTTGCCATCTGATCTAACTTCTGGAGGCAGTCAAAATGATCCTTAGAATTCTTCCCTACCTTATTCCTGTGCTGAGATACAGGCTGCTCCAACCTGCTGTAAAATGCTTGATTTCGAGAGTGAGCGAAACTAATGAAAACATTGTTGGGGTAAAACCTAAAGGGAAAGACCTAGCACCAAATCCAATTTGCCATCTGATCTAACTTCTGGAGGCAGTCAAAATGATCCTTAGAATTCTTCCCTACCTTATTCCTGTGCTGAGATACAGGCTGCTCCAACCTGCTGTAAAATGCTTGATTTCGAGAGTGAGCGAAACTAATGAAAACATTGTTGGGGTAAAACCTAAAGGGAAAGAGCCTAGCACCAAATTCCATTGGCCATCTGATCTAACTTCTGGAGGCAGTCAAAATGATCCTTAGAATTCTTCCCTACCTTATTCCTGTGCTGAGATACAGGCTGCTCCAACCTGCTGTAAAATGCTTGATTTCGAGAGTGAGCGAAACTAATGAAAACATTGTTGGGGTAAAACCTAAAGGGAAAGACCTAGCACCAAATTCCATTGGCCATCTGATCTAACTTCTGGAGGCAGTCAAAATGATCCTTAGAATTCTTCCCTACCTTATTCCTGTGCTGAGATACAGGCTGCTCCAACCTGCTGTAAAATGCTTGATTTCGAGAGTGAGCGAAACTAATGAAAACATTGTTGGGGTAAAACCTAAAGGGAAAGACCTAGCACCAAATCCAATTTGCCATCTGATCTAACTTCTGGAGGCAGTCAAAATGATCCTTAGAATTCTTCCCTACCTTATTCCTGTGCTGAGATACAGGCTGCTCCAACCTGCTGTAAAATGCTTGATTTCGAGAGTGAGCGAAACTAATGAAAACATTGTTTGGGGTAAAACCTAAAGGGAAAGACCTAGCACCAAATCCAATTTGCCATCTGATCTAACTTCTGGAGGCAGTCAAAATGATCCTTAGAATTCTTCCCTACCTTATTCCTGTGCTGAGATACAGGCTGCTCCAACCTGCTGTAAAATGCTTGATTTCGAGAGTGAGCGAAACTAATGAAAACATTGTTGGGGTAAAACCTAAAGGGAAAGACCTAGCACCAAATCCAATTTGCCATCTGATCTAACTTCTGGAGGCAGTCAAAATGATCCTTAGAATTCTTCCCTACCTTATTCCTGTGCTGAGATACAGGCTGCTCCAACCTGCTGTAAAATGCTTGATTTCGAGAGTGAGCGAAACTAATGAAAACATTGTTGGGGTAAAACCTAAAGGGAAAGACCTAGCACCAAATCCAATTTGCCATCTGATCTAACTTCTGGAGGCAGTCAAAATGATCCTTCGAATTCTTCCCTACCTTATTCCTGTGCTGAGATACAGGCTGCTCCAACCTGCTGTAAAATGCTTGATTTCGAGAGTGAGCGAAACTAATGAAAACATTGTTGGGGTAAAACCTAAAGGGAAAGACCTAGCACCAAATTCCATTGGCCATCTGATCTAACTTCTGGAGGCAGTCAAAATGATCCTTAGAATTCTTCCCTACCTTATTCCTGTGCTGAGATACAGGCTGCTCCAACCTGCTGTAAAATGCTTGATTTCGAGAGTGAGCGAAACTAATGAAAACATTGTTGGGGTAAAACCTAAAGGGAAAGACCTAGCACCAAATCCAATTTGCCATCTGATCTAACTTCTGGAGGCAGTCAAAATGATCCTTAGAATTCTTCCCTACCTTATTCCTGTGCTGAGATACAGGCTGCTCCATCCTGCTGTAAAATGCTTGATTTCGAGAGTGAGCGAAACTAATGAAAACATTGTTGGGGTAAAACCTAAAGGGAAAGACCTAGCACCAAATCCAATTTGCCATCTGATCTAACTTCTGGAGGCAGTCAAAATGATCCTTAGAATTCTTCCCTACCTTATTCCTGTGCTGAGATACAGGCTGCTCCAACCTGCTGTAAAATGCTTGATTTCGAGAGTGAGCGAAACTAATGAAAACATTGTTGGGGTAAAACCTAAAGGGAAAGACCTAGCACCAAATCCAATTTGCCATCTGATCTAACTTCTGGAGGCAGTCAAAATGATCCTTAGAATTCTTCCCTACCTTATTCCTGTGCTGAGATACAGGCTGCTCCAACCTGCTGTAAAATGCTTGATTTCGAGAGTGAGCGAAACTAATGAAAACATTGTTGGGGTAAAACCTAAAGGGAAAGACCTAGCACCAAATCCAATTTGCCATCTGATCTAACTTCTGGAGGCAGTCAAAATGATCCTTAGAATTCTTCCCTACCTTATTCCTGTGCTGAGATACAGGCTGCTCCAACCTGCTGTAAAATGCTTGATTTCGAGAGTGAGCGAAACTAATGAAAACATTGTTGGGGTAAAACCTAAAGGGAAAGACCTAGCACCAAATCCAATTTGCCATCTGATCTAACTTCTGGAGGCAGTCAAAATGATCCTTAGAATTCTTCCCTACCTTATTCCTGTGCTGAGATACAGGCTGCTCCAACCTGCTGTAAAATGCTTGATTTCGAGAGTGAGCGAAACTAATGAAAACATTGTTGGGGTAAAACCTAAAGGGAAAGACCTAGCACCAAATCCAATTTGCCATCTGATCTAACTTCTGGAGGCAGTCAAAATGATCCTTAGAATTCTTCCCTACCTTATTCCTGTGCTGAGATACAGGCTGCTCCAACCTGCTGTAAAATGCTTGATTTCGAGAGTGAGCGAAACTAATGAAAACATTGTTGGGGTAAAACCTAAAGGGAAAGACCTAGCACCAAATCCAATTTGCCATCTGATCTAACTTCTGGAGGCAGTCAAAATGATCCTTAGAATTCTTCCCTACCTTATTCCTGTGCTGAGATACAGGCTGCTCCAACCTGCTGTAAAATGCTTGATTTCGAGAGTGAGCGAAACTAATGAAAACATTGTTGGGGTAAAACCTAAAGGGAAAGACCTAGCACCAAATTCCATTGGCCATCTGATCTAACTTCTGGAGGCAGTCAAAATGATCCTTAGAATTCTTCCCTACCTTATTCCTGTGCTGAGATACAGGCTGCTCCAACCTGCTGTAAAATGCTTGATTTCGAGAGTGAGCGAAACTAATGAAAACATTGTTGGGGTAAAACCTAAAGGGAAAGACCTAGCACCAAATTCCATTGGCCATCTGATCTAACTTCTGGAGGCAGTCAAAATGATCCTTAGAATTCTTCCCTACCTTATTCCTGTGCTGAGATACAGGCTGCTCCAACCTGCTGTAAAATGCTTGATTTCGAGAGTGAGCGAAACTAATGAAAACATTGTTGGGGTAAAACCTAAAGGGAAAGACCTAGCACCAAATCCAATTTGCCATCTGATCTAACTTCTGGAGGCAGTCAAAATGATCCTTAGAATTCTTCCCTACCTTATTCCTGTGCTGAGATACAGGCTGCTCCAACCTGCTGTAAAATGCTTGATTTCGAGAGTGAGCGAAACTAATGAAAACATTGTTGGGGTAAAACCTAAAGGGAAAGACCTAGCACCAAATCCAATTTGCCATCTGATCTAACTTCTGGAGGCAGTCAAAATGATCCTTAGAATTCTTCCCTACCTTATTCCTGTGCTGAGATACAGGCTGCTCCAACCTGCTGTAAAATGCTTGATTTCGAGAGTGAGCGAAACTAATGAAAACATTGTTGGGGTAAAACCTAAAGGGAAAGACCTAGCACCAAATCCAATTTGCCATCTGATCTAACTTCTGGAGGCAGTCAAAATGATCCTTAGAATTCTTCCCTACCTTATTCCTGTGCTGAGATACAGGCTGCTCCAACCTGCTGTAAAATACTTGATTTCGAGAGTGAGCGAAACTAATGAAAACATTGTTGGGGTAAAACCTAAAGGGAAAGACCTAGCACCAAATCCAATTTGCCATCTGATCTAACTTCTGGAGGCAGTCAAAATGATCCTTCGAATTCTTCCCTACCTTATTCCTGTGCTGAGATACAGGCTGCTCCAACCTGCTGTAAAATGCTTGATTTCGAGAGTGAGCGAAACTAATGAAAACATTGTTGGGGTAAAACCTAAAGGGAAAGACCTAGCACCAAATTCCATTGGCCATCTGATCTAACTTCTGGAGGCAGTCAAAATGATCCTTAGAATTCTTCCCTACCTTATTCCTGTGCTGAGATACAGGCTGCTCCAACCTGCTGTAAAATGCTTGATTTCGAGAGTGAGCGAAACTAATGAAAACATTGTTGGGGTAAAACCTAAAGGGAAAGACCTAGCACCAAATCCAATTTGCCATCTGATCTAACTTCTGGAGGCAGTCAAAATGATCCTTAGAATTCTTCCCTACCTTATTCCTGTGCTGAGATACAGGCTGCTCCAACCTGCTGTAAAATGCTTGATTTCGAGAGTGAGCGAAACTAATGAAAACATTGTTGGGGTAAAACCTAAAGGGAAAGACCTAGCACCAAATCCAATTTGCCATCTGATCTAACTTCTGGAGGCAGTCAAAATGATCCTTAGAATTCTTCCCTACCTTATTCCTGTGCTGAGATACAGGCTGCTCCAACCTGCTGTAAAATGCTTGATTTCGAGAGTGAGCGAAACTAATGAAAACATTGTTGGGGTAAAACCTAAAGGGAAAGACCTAGCACCAAATTCCATTGGCCATCTGATCTAACTTCTGGAGGCAGTCAAAATGATCCTTAGAATTCTTCCCTACCTTATTCCTGTGCTGAGATACAGGCTGCTCCAACCTGCTGTAAAATGCTTGATTTCGAGAGTGAGCGAAACTAATGAAAACATTGTTGGGGTAAAACCTAAAGGGAAAGACCTAGCACCAAATCCAATTTGCCATCTGATCTAACTTCTGGAGGCAGTCAAAATGATCCTTAGAATTCTTCCCTACCTTATTCCTGTGCTGAGATACAGGCTGCTCCAACCTGCTGTAAAATGCTTGATTTCGAGAGTGAGCGAAACTAATGAAAACATTGTTGGGGTAAAACCTAAAGGGAAAGACCTAGCACCAAATCCAATTTGCCATCTGATCTAACTTCTGGAGGCAGTCAAAATGATCCTTAGAATTCTTCCCTACCTTATTCCTGTGCTGAGATACAGGCTGCTCCAACCTGCTGTAAAATGCTTGATTTCGAGAGTGAGCGAAACTAATGAAAACATTGTTGGGGTAAAACCTAAAGGGAAAGACCTAGCACCAAATCCAATTTGCCATCTGATCTAACTTCTGGAGGCAGTCAAAATGATCCTTAGAATTCTTCCCTACCTTATTCCTGTGCTGAGATACAGGCTGCTCCAACCTGCTGTAAAATGCTTGATTTCGAGAGTGAGCGAAACTAATGAAAACATTGTTGGGGTAAAACCTAAAGGGAAAGACCTAGCACCAAATTCCATTGGCCATCTGATCTAACTTCTGGAGGCAGTCAAAATGATCCTTAGAATTCTTCCCTACCTTATTCCTGTGCTGAGATACAGGCTGCTCCAACCTGCTGTAAAATGCTTGATTTCGAGAGTGAGCGAAACTAATGAAAACATTGTTGGGGTAAAACCTAAAGGGAAAGACCTAGCACCAAATCCAATTTGCCATCTGATCTAACTTCTGGAGGCAGTCAAAATGATCCTTAGAATTCTTCCCTACCTTATTCCTGTGCTGAGATACAGGCTGCTCCAACCTGCTGTAAAATGCTTGATTTCGAGAGTGAGCGAAACTAATGAAAACATTGTTGGGGTAAAACCTAAAGGGAAAGACCTAGCACCAAATCCAATTTGCCATCTGATCTAACTTCTGGAGGCAGTCAAAATGATCCTTAGAATTCTTCCCTACCTTATTCCTGTGCTGAGATACAGGCTGCTCCAACCTGCTGTAAAATGCTTGATTTCGAGAGTGAGCGAAACTAATGAAAACATTGTTGGGGTAAAACCTAAAGGGAAAGACCTAGCACCAAATCCAATTTGCCATCTGATCTAACTTCTGGAGGCAGTCAAAATGATCCTTAGAATTCTTCCCTACCTTATTCCTGTGCTGAGATACAGGCTGCTCCAACCTGCTGTAAAATGCTTGATTTCGAGAGTGAGCGA
>NW_027143163.1:0-78324 GCF_026170545.1 Melanerpes formicivorus
CCCCAGCCCCAGCCCAGCCCCAGCCCTTCCCCAGCCTAGCCCCTAGCCCCCAGCGCCAGCCCCAGCCCCAGCCAAGCCTCACTCACGGCCCCATCCCCGGCCCCAGCCCAGCTCCAGCCACAGCCCAGCCACAGCCCCTGCCCTGCCCCTGCCCCAGCCCTGCCCCAGCCCTGGACCCAGCCCCAGCCCCAGCCCAGCCTCAGCCCCAGCCCCATCCCAACCCCAGCCCCCACCCCAGCCCCTGCCCCAGCCTGACCCCTGCCCAATCCCGGTCCATGCCCAGCCCCTGCCCTGCCAGAGCCTAGCCCTAGCCCCAGCCCCAGCCCCAGCCCCAGCCCCAGCCCTGGCCCCAGCCCCTGCCCCAGCCAAGCCCAGCCCCAGTCCAGCCCCTGCCCTGGAACCAGCCCCAGCCCCACCCCAGCCTCATCCTCAGCCCAGGCCCAGCCCTGCCCCAGCCGAAGACCCAGCCCCAGCCCCAGCCCCAGCCCCATCCGTTCCCCCAGCCCAGCCCCAGCCACCGACCAGCCCCAGCCCTGGACCCAGCCCCGGCCCCATCCCTGCCCCCAGCCCAGCCCCAGCCCAGCCCCAGCCCCTGCCCCAGCCCTGCCCAAGACTTGTTTCCTTGCCCCACCCCCAGCCCTGACCCAGCCCCACACTCGGCCCCAGCCCAGCACCAGCCTCCGCCCAGCCCCAGCCCTGGACCCAGCCCCAGGCCCCAGCCCAGGCCCAGCCCCAGCCCCAGCCCCAGCCCTGCCCCATCCCAGCCCCAGCCCCATCCCAGCCCTGCCCTGGACCCAGCCCCAGCCCAGCCCAGCCCCAGCCCCAGGCCTGCCCCAGCCCAGCCCCAGCCAGAGCCCAGCCCCAGCCCTGGACCCAGCCCCAGTCGCAGCCCTGGCCCCAGCGCAGCCCTAGCCCAGCCCCGCCCCACCCAAACCCCAGCCCAGCTCCAGCCACAGACCAGCCACAGCCTGGACCCCAGCCCCAGCCCAGCCCAAGCCCCAGCCCCAGCCCCAGCCCTGCCCCAGCCCAGCCCCAGCCCCATCCAGCCCTGCCCTGGACCCAGCCCCAGCCCAGCCCCAGCCCCAGCCCCAGGCCTGCCCCAGCCCAGCCCCAGCCAGAGCCCAGCCCCAGCCCTGGACCCAGCCCCAGTCGCAGCCCTGGCCCCAGCGCAGCCCTAGCCCAGCCCCCGCCCCACCCTCAACCCCAGCCCAGCTCCAGCCACAGACCAGCCACAGCCCTCGACCCAGCCCCAGCCCCAGCCCAGCCCGGCCCCAGCCCTGACACTGCCCCGGCCCCAGCCCCACCCTCAGCCGAGCCCCAGACCCAGCCTGGCCCCAGCCCTGTCCCCAGCCCTGCCACAGCCCAGCCCCAGCCACCGCCCAGCCCCTGCCCTGGACCCAGTCCCAGCCACCGCCCAGCCCCAGCCCTGCCCCCAGCCCAGCCCCAGCCCCACCCTGGACCCAGCCCCAGCCCCAGCCCAGCCCCAGCCCTTCCCCAGCCTAGCCCCAGCCCCAGCCCAGCACCTGCCCTGGACTCAGCCCCAGCCACACCCCAGCCTCATCCCCAGCCCAGGCCCAGCCCTGCCCCACCAAAGCCCCAGCCCCAGCCCCAGCCCCATCCGTTTCCCCCAGCCCTACCCCAGCCCCAGCCCCAGCACTGCCCCAGCCCAGCCCCAGCCACCGGCCGGGTCCCAGCCCTGGACCCAGCCCCAGCCCCGGCCCCACCCCCGGCCCCAGCCCTGCCCCAGCCCTGGACCCAGCCCAGCCCCAGCCCTCTCCCAGTCCCAGCCCCAGCCCCAGCCCCACCCCCGGCCCCAGCCCTGGCCCCAGCCAAGCCCCACTCACGCCCCCATCCCCGGCCCTAGCCCAGCTCCAGCCACAGCACAGCCACAGCCCGTGCCCTGCCCCAGCCCCAGCCCCAGCCCTGCCCCAGACCCAAGCCTGCCCCAGCCCAGCCCCAGCCCAGCTCCAGCCACAGCCCCAGCCACAGCCCTGGACTTAGCCCCAGCCCAGCCCCAGCCCCAGTCGCAGCCTTGGCCCCAGTCAAGCCCTAGCCCAGCCCCAGCCCCCACCCTCAGCCCCAGCCCAGCCCCCAGCCCCAGCCCTGCCCCAGCCCTGGACCCAGCCCCAGCCCCAGCCCAACCCCAGCCCCAGCCCAGCCCCCAGCCCGGCCCTACCTCTGCCCAGTCCCGGTCCATGCCCAGCCCCAGCCCTGCCCCGAGCCCAGCCCCAGCCCCTGCCTCAAGACTTGGTTCCAGCCCCAGCCCCAGCCCAGCCCCAGCCCCAGCCCGGCCCCAGTCCTGCCCCAGCCCCAGCCCCAGCCCTACCCTGGACCCAGCCCCAGCCCCACAGCCCAGCCCAGCCCTGCCCCAGCTCTGGCCCCAGCCCTGCCCTCACGCCCAGCCCCAGCCCCAGCCCCCCACCCTCAGCCTCCAGCCAGCTCCAGCCCCAGCCCTGCCCAAGCCTTGGTTCCAGCCCCAGCCCCAGCCCTGCGCCAACACCAGCCCCAGCCAAGCCCCAGCCCCACTCCAGCCCCTGCCCTGGACCCAGCCCCAGCCCCACCCTAGCCTCATCCCAAGCCCCAGGGCCCAGCCCTGCCCCAGCCCAAGCCCCAGCCCCAGCCCCAGCCCCAGCCCCATCCGTTCCCCCAGCCCCAGCCCTGCCACAGCCCAGCCACAGCCACAGCCCAGCCCTGCCCCAGCCCAGCCCCAGTCCTGCCCCAGCCCCAGTCCCAGCCCAGCCCCAGCCCCAGCCCGGCCCCAGTCCTGCCCCCAGCCCCAGCCCCAGCCCCCAGCCCTACCCTAGACCCAGCCCCAGCCCCAGCCAGCCCCAGCCCTGCCCCAGCCTAGCCCCAGCCCCCAGCCCAGCCCCTGCCTCTGGACGCAGCCCGAGCCCAGCCCCAGCCCCAGCCCCAGGCCTGCCCCAGCCCAGCCCCAGCCAGAGCCCAGCCCCAGCCCTGGACCCAGCCCCAGTCGCAGCCCTGGCCCCAGCGCAGCCCTAGCCAGCCCCCGCCCCCCCACCCTCAACCCCAGCCCAGCTCCAGCCACAGACCAGCCACAGCCCTGGACCCAGCCCCAGCCCCAGCCCAGCCCGGCCCCAGCCCTGTCCCCAGCCCCATCCCTAGCCCAGACCCTGCCCTGCCCCGAGTCCCAGCCCCAGTCCCAGCCCCAGCCCCGGCCTCAGCCCAGCCGTGCCCTCAGCCCAGCTCAGCCCTGGACCAAGCCCCAGCCCTGAGTCGAACCCAGCCCCCAGCCTGGCCCCAGCCCTGCCCTAGCTCCAGCCCTAGCCCTGTCCCCAGTCTCGGCCCGTGCCCCTGACCCAGTCCCAGTATTGCCCCATCCCAGCCCCCAGCCCCGAGCCCTGCCCTCAGCCGAGCCCCCAGACGCAGCCTGGCCCCAGCCCTGTCCCCAGCCCTGCCCAGCCCAGCCCCAGCCACCGCCCAGCCCCAGCCCTGGACCCAGCCCCAGCCCCAGCCCTGTCCCAGTCCCCGCCCAGCCCCAGCCCCAGCCCCACACTTGGCCCCAGCCCCTGCCCCAGCCAAGCCCCAGCCCCAGTCCAGCCCCCAGCCCTGCCCCCAGCCCAGCCCCAGCCCCACCCTGGACCCAGCCCCAGCCCCAGCCCAGCCCCAGCCCTTCCCCAGCCTAGCCCCAGCCCAGCCCAGCACCTGCCCTGGACTCAGCCCCAGCCACACCCAGCCTCATCCCCAGCCCAGGCCAGCCCTGCCCCACCAAAGCCCCAGCCCCAGCCCCAGCCCCATCTCTTCCCCCAGCCCTACCCCAGCCCCCAGCCCCAGCACTGCCCCAGCCCAGCCCCAGCCACCAGCCGGTCCCAGCCCTGGACCCAGCCCCAGCCCCCGGCCCCACCCCTGGCCCCAGCCCTGCCCCAGCCCTGGACCCAGCCCCAGCCCCAGCCCTCTCCCAGTCCCCAGCCCAGCCCCTAGCCCCACCCCCGGCCCCAGCCCTGGCCCCAGCCAAGCCCCACTCACGCCCCCATCCCCGGCCCCAGCCCAGCTCCAGCCACAGCACAGCCACAGCCCGTGCCCTGCCCCAGCCCCAGCCCCAGCCCTGCCCCAGACCCAAGCCTGCCCCAGCCCAGCCCCAGCCCAGCTCCAGCCCCAGCCCATCCCCAGCCCCAGTCGCAGCCTTGGCCCCAGTCAAGCCCTAGCCCAGCCCCAGCCCCACCCTCAGCCCCAGCCCAGCACCAGCCCCAGCCCTGCCCCAGCCCTGGACCCAGCCCCAGCCCCAGCCCAACCCCAGCCCCAGCCCAGCCCCCAGCCCCGGCCCTACCTCTGCCCAGTCCCGGTCCATGCCCAGCCCCAGCCCTGCCCCAGCCCCAGCCCCAGCCCTGCCCAAGACTTGGTTCCAGCCCCAGCCCCAGCCCTGCCCCAGCCCCCACCCTCGTCCCCTGCCCAGCCCCTGCCCCAACCCTACCCCTGCCCAGTCCCGGTCCATGCCCAGCCCCAGCCCCTGCCCCAGCCCCGGCCCCAGCCCCAGCCCCAGCCCCATCCGTTCCCCCAGCCCAGCCCAGCCCCAGCCCCAGCCCCAGCCCCATCCGTTCCCCCAGCCCCAGCCAAAGCCCTGCCCCAGCCCAGCCCCACCCTGGACCCAGCTCAAGCCCCAGCCTTCTCCCAGTCCCCGCCCCAGCCCAAGCCCCAGCCCCACGCCCAGCCCCAGCCCTGGCCCCAGCCAAGCCCCACTCACAGCCCCATCCCCGGCCCCAGCCCAGATCCAGCCACAGCCCAGCCACAGCCCATGCCCTGCCCCTGCCCCAGCCCTGCCCCAGCCCAGCCCCTGCCATGGACCCAGTCCCAGCCCAGCCCCAGCTCAGCCCCAGCCCCAGCCCCAGTCCCAGCCCCAGCCCCAGTCCCAGCCCAGCCCCAGCCCCAGCCCGGCCCCAGTCCTGCCCCAGCCCCAGCCCCAGCCCTACCCTGGACCCAGCCCCAGCCCCAGCCCAGCCCCAGCCCTGCCCCAGCTCTGGCCCCAGCCCTGCCCTCAGCCCCAGCCCCAGCCCCAGCCCCACCCTCAGCCCCAGCCCAGCTCCAGCCCCAGCCCTGCCCAAGCCTTGGTTCCAGCCCCAGCCCCAGCCCTGCGCCAACCCAGCCCCAGCCCAAGGCCCAGCCTCAAGCCTAGTCCTGCCCCAGCCCTGTCCCAATCCCCGCCCCAGCCTAGCCCCAGCCCCAGCCCAGCCCCTGCCCTGGACCAAGCCCCAGCCCCACCCCAGCCTCATCCCCAGCCCCAGCCCCAGCCCCACCCCCACCCCCAGCGCCAGCCCCAGCCCCAGCCAAGCCTCACTCACGGCCCATCCCCGGCCCCAGCCCAGCTCCAGCCACAGCCCAGCCACAGCCCCTGCCCTGCCCCTGCCCCAGCCCTGCCCCAGCCCTGGACCCAGCCCCAGCCCCAGCCCAACCCCAGCCCAGCCCCATCCCAACCCCAGCCCCACCCCCACCCCAGCCCCTGCCCCAGCCTGACCCTGCCCAATCCCGGTCCATGCCCAGCCCCTGCCCTGCCAGAGCCTAGCCCTAGCCCCAGCCCCAGCCCCAGCCCCAGCCCCAGCCCTGGCCCCAGCCCGTGCCCTGCCCCAGCCCCAGCCCCAGCCCTGCCCCAGACCCAAGCCTGCCCCAGCGCAGCCCTAGCCCAGCCCCCGCCCCACCCTCAACCCCAGCCCAGCTCCAGCCACAGACCAGCCACAGCCCCGGACCCAGCCCCAGCCCCAGCCCAGCCCCAGCCCCAGCCCTGTCCCCAGCCCCATCCCTAGCCCAGCCCCTGCCCTGCCCCAGCCCCAGGCCTAGCCCAGCCATGCCCTCAGCCCAGCCCCAGCCCTGGACCAAGCCCCAGCCCTGAGCCGAACCCAGCCCCAGCCTGGCCCCAGCCCTGCCCTAGCTCCAGCCCTAGCCCTGTCCCCAGCCTCGGCCCGTGCCCCTGCCCCAGTCCCAGTATTGCCCCATCCCAGCCCCCAGCCCCAGCCCTACCCTCAGCCGAGCCCCAGACGCAGCCTGGCCCCAGCCCTGTCCCCAGCCCTGCCACAGCCCAGCCCCAGCCACCGCCCAGCCCCTGCCCTGGACCCAGTCCCAGCCACCGCCCAGCCCCAGCCCTGCCCCCAGCCCAGCCCCAGCCCCACCCTGGACCCAGCCCCAGCCCCAGCCCAGCCCCAGCCCTTCCCCAGCCTAGCCCCAGCCCCAGCGCCAGCCCCAGCCCCAGCCAAGCCTCACTCACGGCCCCATCCCCGGCCCCAGCCCAGCTCCAGCCACAGCCCAGCCACAGCCCCTGCCCTGCCCCTGCCCCAGCCCTGCCCCAGCCCTGGACCCAGCCCCAGCCCCAGCCCAGCCCCAGCCCCAGCCCCATCCCAACCCCAGCCCCACCCCAGCCCCTGCCCCAGCCTGACCCCTGCCCAATCCCGGTCCATGCCCAGCCCCTGCCCTGCCAGAGCCTAGCCCTAGCCCCAGCCCCAGCCCCAGCCCCAGCCCCAGCCCCAGCCCTGGCCCCAGCCCCTGCCCCAGCCAAGCCCCAGCCCCAGTCCAGCCCCTGCCCTGGAACCAGCCCCAGCCCCACCCCAGCCTCATCCTCAGCCCAGGCCCAGCCCTGCCCCAGCCAAAGACCCAGCCCCAGCCCCAGCCCCAGCCCCATCCGTTCCCCCAGCCCAGCCCCAGCCACCGACCAGCCCCAGCCCTGGACCCAGCTCCGGCCCCAGCCCTCTAGCAGTCCACGCCCCAGCCCCAGCCCCATCCCTGCCCCCAGCCCAGCCCCAGCCCCATCCGTTCCCCCAGCCCAGCCCCAGCCACCGACCAGCCCCAGCCCTGGACCCAGCCCCGGCCCCAGCCCTGCCCCCAGCCCAGCCCCAGCCCCGGCCTCAGCCCTGCCCCAGCCCCAGCCCCAGCCTTACCCAAGACTTGGTTCCAGCCCCTGCCCCAGCCCTACCCCTGCCCAGTCCTGGTCTATGCCCAGCCCCAGCCCTACCCCAGCCCCGGCCCCAGCCCCAGCCCCAGCCCCAGCCCCAGCCCTGCCCAAGACTTGGTTCCTGCCCCAGCCCCAGCCCTGACCCAGCCCCACACTCGGCCCCAGCCCAGCACCAGCCTCCGCCCAGCCCCAGCCCTGGACCCAGCCCCAGCCCCAGCCCAGCCCCAGCCCCAGCCCCAGCCCTGCCCCAGCCCAGCCCCAGCCCCATCCCAGCCCCTGCCCTGGACCCAGCCCCAGCCCAGCCCCAGCCCCAGCCCCAGGCCTGCCCCAGCCCAGCCCCAGCCAGAGCCCAGCCCCAGCCCTGGACCCAGCCCCAGTCGCAGCCCTGGCCCCAGCGCAGCCCTAGCCCAGCCCCCCGCCCCACCCTCAACCCCAGCCCAGCTCCAGCCACAGACCAGCCACAGCCCTCGACCCAGCCCCAGCCCCAGCCCAGCCCGGCCCCAGCCCTGACACTGCCCCGGCCCCAGCCCCACCCTCAGCCCAGCCCCAGCCCCAGCCCTGTCCCCAGCCCCATCCCTAGCCCAGCCCCTGCCCTGCCCCAGTCCCAGCCCCAGTCCCAGCCCCAGCCCCGGCCTCAGCCCAGCCCTAACCTAGCCCTGCCCCAGCCCCAGGCCTAGCCCAGCCATGCCCTCAGCCCAGCCCCAGCCCTGGACCAAGCCCCAGCCCTGAGCCGAACCCAGCCCCAGCCTGGCCCCAGCCCTGCCCTAGCTCCAGCCCTAGCCCTGTCCCCAGCCTCGGCCCGTGCCCCTGCCCCAGTCCCAGTATTGCCCCATCCCAGCCCCCAGCCCCAGCCCTACCCTCAGCCGAGCCCCAGACGCAGCCTGGCCCCAGCCCTGTCCCCAGCCCTGCCCCAGCCCAGCCCCAGCCACCGCCCAGCCCCTGCCCTGGACCCAGTCCCAGCCACCGCCCAGCCCCAGCCCTGCCCCCAGCCCAGCCCCAGCCCCACCCTGGACCCAGCCCCAGCCCCAGCCCAGCCCCAGCCCTTCCCCAGCCTAGCCCCAGCCCCAGCGCCAGCCCCAGCCCCAGCCAAGCCTCACTCACGGCCCCATCCCCGGCCCCAGCCCAGCTCCAGCCACAGCCCAGCCACAGCCCCTGCCCTGCCCCTGCCCCAGCCCTGCCCCAGCCCTGGACCCAGCCCCAGCCCCAGCCCAGCCTCAGCCCCAGCCCCATCCCAACCCCAGCCCCACCCCAGCCCCTGCCCCAGCCTGACCCCTGCCCAATCCCGGTCCATGCCCAGCCCCTGCCCTGCCAGAGCCTAGCCCTAGCCCCAGCCCCAGCCCCAGCCCCAGCCCCAGCCCTGGCCCCAGCCCCTGCCCCAGCCAAGCCCCAGCCCCAGTCCAGCCCCTGCCCTGGAACCAGCCCCAGCCCCACCCCAGCCTCATCCTCAGCCCAGGCCCAGCCCTGCCCCAGCCGAAGACCCAGCCCCAGCCCCAGCCCCAGCCCCATCCGTTCCCCCAGCCCAGCCCCAGCCACCGACCAGCCCCAGCCCTGGACCCAGCCCCGGCCCCAGCCCTCTACCAGTCCACGCCCCAGCCCCAGCCCCATCCCTGCCCCCAGCCCAGCCCCAGCCCCATCTGTTCCCCCAGCCCAGCCCCAGCCACCGACCAGCCCCAGCCCTGGACCCAGCCCCGGCCCCAGCCCTGCCCCCAGCCCAGCCCTAGCCCCAGCCCCATCCCTGCCCCCAGCCCAGCCCCAGCCCCGGCCTCAGCCCTGCCCCAGCCCCAGCCCCAGCCTTACCCAAGACTTGGTTCCAGCCCCTGCCCCAGCCCTACCCCTGCCCAGTCCTGGTCCATGCCCAGCCCCAGCCCTGCCCCAGCCCCGGCCCCAGCCCCAGCCCCAGCCCCAGCCCCTGCCCCAGCCCTGCCCAAGACTTGGTTCCTGCCCCAGCCCCAGCCCTGACCCAGCCCCACACTCGGCCCCAGCCCAGCACCAGCCTCCGCCCAGCCCCAGCCCTGGACCCAGCCCCAGCCCCAGCCCAGGCCCAGCCCCAGCCCCAGCCCCAGCCCTGCCCCAGCCCAGCCCCAGCCCCATCCCAGCCCCTGCCCTGGACCCAGCCCCAGCCCAGCCCCAGCCCCAGCCCCAGGCCTGCCCCAGCCCAGCCCCAGCCAGAGCCCAGCCCCAGCCCTGGACCCAGCCCCAGTCGCAGCCCTGGCCCCAGCGCAGCCCTAGCCCAGCCCCCCGCCCCACCCTCAACCCCAGCCCAGCTCCAGCCACAGACCAGCCACAGCCCTGGACCCAGCCCCAGCCCCAGCCCAGCCCCAGCCCCCAGCCCCAGCCCTGCCCCAGCCCAGCCCCAGCCCCATCCCAGCCCCTGCCCTGGACCCAGCCCCAGCCCAGCCCCAGCCCCAGCCCCAGGCCTGCCCCAGCCCAGCCCCAGCCAGAGCCCAGCCCCAGCCCTGGACCCAGCCCCAGTCGCAGCCCTGGCCCCAGCGCAGCCCTAGCCCAGCCCCCGCCCCACCCTCAACCCCAGCCCAGCTCCAGCCACAGACCAGCCACAGCCCTCGACCCAGCCCCAGCCCCAGCCCAGCCCGGCCCCAGCCCTGACACTGCCCCGGCCCCAGCCCCACCCTCAGCCCAGCCCCAGCCCCAGCCCTGTCCCCAGCCCCATCCCTAGCCCAGCCCCTGCCCTGCCCCAGTCCCAGCCCCAGTCCCAGCCCCAGCCCCGGCCTCAGCCCAGCCCTAACCTAGCCCTGCCCCAGCCCCAGGCCTAGCCCAGCCATGCCCTCAGCGCAGCCCCAGCCCTGGACCAAGCCCCAGCCCTGAGCCGAACCCAGCCCCAGCCTGGCCCCAGCCCTGCCCTAGCTCCAGCCCTAGCCCTGTCCCCAGCCTCGGCCCGTGCCCCTGCCCCAGTACCAGTATTGCCCCATCCCAGCCCCCAGCCCCAGCCCTACCCTCAGCCGAGCCCCAGACCCAGCCTGGCCCCAGCCCTGTCCCCAGCCCTGCCACAGCCCAGCCCCAGCCACCGCCCAGCCCCTGCCCTGGACCCAGTCCCAGCCACCGCCCAGCCCCAGCCCTGCCCCCAGCCCAGCCCCAGCCCCACCCTGGACCCAGCCCCAGCCCCAGCCCAGCCCCAGCCCTTCCCCAGCCTAGCCCCAGCCCCAGCCCAGCACCTGCCCTGGACTCAGCCCCAGCCACACCCCAGCCTCATCCCCAGCCCAGGCCCAGCCCTGCCCCACCAAAGCCCCAGCCCCAGCCCCAGCCCCATCCGTTCCCCCAGCCCTACCCCTACCTCAGCCCTAGCCCCAGCCCTGCCTGCAGCCCCAGCCCCAGCCCCAGCCCCACCCTCGCCACCAGCCCAGCTCCAGCCCCAACCTTGGCCCCAGCCCAGCCCCAGTTCCAGCCCTGCCCCAGCTCTGCCCCTGCCCCGGCCCCAGACTCGGCCCCAGCCCAGCCCCAGGCCTAGCCCTGCCCCAGTCCCAGCCCCAGAGCCAGCCACAGCCCCAGCCCTGTGCCAGCCCTACCCCAGCCCAGCCCCAGCCCAATCCTTGCCCCCAGCCCAGCCCTAGCCCGGCCCCAGCCCCAGCCCCAGCCCCAGCCCTGCCCTGGACCCAGCCCCAGCCCTACCCCAGCCTCATTCCCAGCCCAGGCCCATCCCTGCCCCAGCACAAGCCCCAGCCCCAGCCCCACCCCCATCCCCAGCCCAGCCCCCAGCCCAGCCCCAGCCCCAGCCCTGCCACAGCCCAGCCCCAGCCACCGCCCAGCCCCAGCCCCAGCCCCAGCCCTGCCCCAGCCCCAGGCCTAGCCCAGCCATGCCCTCAGCCCAGCCCCAGCCCTGGACCAAGCCCCAGCCCTGAGCCGAACCCAGCCCCAGCCTGGCCCCAGCCCTGCCCTAGCTCCAGCCCTAGCCCTGTCCCCAGCCTCGGCCCGTGCCCCTGCCCCAGTCCCAGTATTGCCCCATCCCAGCCCCCAGCCCCAGCCCTACCCTCAGCCGAGCCCCAGACGCAGCCTGGCCCCAGCCCTGTCCCCAGCCCTGCCACAGCCCAGCCCCAGCCACCGCCCAGCCCCTGCCCTGGACCCAGTCCCAGCCACCGCCCAGCCCCAGCCCTGCCCCCAGCCCAGCCCCAGCCCCACCCTGGACCCAGCCCCAGCCCCAGCCCAGCCCCAGCCCTTCCCCAGCCTAGCCCCAGCCCCAGCGCCAGCCCCAGCCCCAGCCAAGCCTCACTCACGGCCCCATCCCCGGCCCCAGCCCAGCTCCAGCCACAGCCCAGCCACAGCCCCTGCCCTGCCCCTGCCCCAGCCCTGCCCCAGCCCTGGACCCAGCCCCAGCCCCAGCCCAGCCCCAGCCCCAGCCCCATCCCAACCCCAGTCCCACCCCAGCCCCTGCCCCAGCCTGACCCCTGCCCAATCCCGGTCCATGCCCAGCCCCTGCCCTGCCAGAGCCTAGCCCTAGCCCCAGCCCCAGCCCCAGCCCCAGCCCCAGCCCTGGCCCCAGCCCCTGCCCCAGCCAAGCCCCAGCCCCAGTCCAGCCCCTGCCCTGGAACCAGCCCCAGCCCCACCCCAGCCTCATCCTCAGCCCAGGCCCAGCCCTGCCCCAGCCGAAGACCCAGCCCCAGCCCCAGCCCCAGCCCCATCCGTTCCCCCAGCCCAGCCCCAGCCACCGACCAGCCCCAGCCCTGGACCCAGCCCCGGCCCCATCCCTGCCCCCAGCCCAGCCCCAGCCCCAGCCCCATCCCTGCCCCCAGCCCAGCCCCAGCCCCGGCCTCAGCCCTGCCCCAGCCCCAGCCCCAGCCTTACCCAAGACTTGGTTCCAGCCCCTGCCCCAGCCCTACCCCTGCCCAGTCCTGGTCCATGCCCAGCCCCAGCCCTGCCCCAGCCCCGGCCCCAGCCCCAGCCCCAGCCCTGCCCAAGACTTGGTTCCTGCCCCAGCCCCAGCCCTGACCCAGCCCCACACTCGGCCCCAGCCCAGCACCAGCCTCCGCCCAGCCCCAGCCCTGGACCCAGCCCCAGCCCCAGCCCAGCCCCAGCCCCAGCCCCAGCCCTGCCCCAGCCCAGCCCCAGCCCCATCCCAGCCCCTGCCCTGGACCCAGCCCCAGCCCAGCCCCAGCCCCAGCCCCAGGCCTGCCCCAGCCCAGCCCCAGCCAGAGCCCAGCCCCAGCCCTGGACCCAGCCCCAGTCGCAGCCCTGGCCCCAGCGCAGCCCTAGCCCAGCCCCCGCCCCACCCTCAACCCCAGCCCAGCTCCAGCCACAGACCAGCCACAGCCCTCGACCCAGCCCCAGCCCCAGCCCAGCCCCAGCCCCAGCCCCAGCCCTGCCCCAGCCCAGCCCCAGACCCATCCCAGCCCCTGCCCTGGACCCAGCCCCAGCCCAGCCCCAGCCCCAGCCCCAGGCCTGCCCCAGCCCAGCCCCAGCCAGAGCCCAGCCCCAGCCCTGGACCCAGCCCCAGTCGCAGCCCTGGCCCCAGCGCAGCCCTAGCCCAGCCCCCGCCCCACCCTCAACCCCAGCCCAGCTCCAGCCACAGACCAGCCACAGCCCTCGACCCAGCCCCAGCCCCAGCCCAGCCCGGCCCCAGCCCTGACACTGCCCCGGCCCCAGCCCCACCCTCAGCCCAGCCCCAGCCCCAGCCCTGTCCCCAGCCCCATCCCTAGCCCAGCCCCTGCCCTGCCCCAGTCCCAGCCCCAGTCCCAGCCCCAACCCCGGCCTCAGCCCAGCCCTAACCTAGCCCTGCCCCAGCCCCAGGCCTAGCCCAGCCATGCCCTCAGCGCAGCCCCAGCCCTGGACCAAGCCCCAGCCCTGAGCCGAACCCAGCCCCAGCCTGGCCCCAGCCCTGCCCTAGCTCCAGCCCTAGCCCTTCCCCAGCCTAGCCCCAGCCCCAGCCCAGCACCTGCCCTGGACTCAGCCCCAGCCACACCCCAGCCTCATCCCCAGCCCAGGCCCAGCCCTGCCCCACCAAAGCCCCAGCCCCAGCCCCAGCCCCATCCGTTCCCCCAGCCCTACCCCAGCCCCAGCCCCAGCACTGCCCCAGCCCAGCCCCAGCCACCGGCCGGTCCCAGCCCTGGACCCAGCCCCAGCCCCGGCCCCACCCCCGGCCCCAGCCCTGCCCCAGCCCTGGACCCAGCCCCAGCCCCAGCCCTCTCCCAGTCCCAGCCCCAGCCCCAGCCCCACCCCCGGCCCCAGCCCTGGCCCCAGCCAAGCCCCACTCACGCCCCCATCCCCGGCCCCAGCCCAGCTCCAGCCACAGCACAGCCGCAGCCCGTGCCCTGCCCCAGCCCCAGCCCCAGCCCTGCCCCAGACCCAAGCCTGCCCCAGCCCAGCCCCAGCCCAGCTCCAGCCACAGCCCAGCCACAGCCCTGGACTTAGCCCCAGCCCAGCCCCAGCCCCAGTCGCAGCCTTGGCCCCAGTCAAGCCCTAGCCCAGCCCCAGCCCCACCCTCAGCCCCAGCCCAGCCCCCAGCCCCAGCCCTGCCCCAGCCCTGGACCCAGCCCCAGCCCCAGCCCAACCCCAGCCCCAGCCCAGCCCCCAGCCCCGGCCCTACCTCTGCCCAGTCCCGGTCCATGCCCAGCCCCAGCCCTGCCCCAGCCCCAGCCCCAGCCCTGCCCAAGACTTGGTTCCAGCCCCAGCCCCAGCCCTGCCCCAGCCCCACCCTCGTCCCCTGCCCAGCCCCTGCCCCAACCCTACCCCTGCGCAGTCCCGGTCCATGCTCAGCCCCAGCCCTGCCCCAGCCCCGGCCCCAGCCCCAGCCCCAGCCCCATCCGTTCCCCCAGCCCAGCCCAGCCCCAGCCCCAGCCCTGCCCCCAGCCCCAGCCCCAGCCAAAGCCCTGCCCCAGCCCAGCCCCAGCCCTGGACCCAGCTCAAGCCCCAGCCCTCTCCCAGTCCCCGCCCCAGCCCAAACCCCAGCCCCACCCCCAGCCCCAGCCCCGGCCCCAGCCAAGCCCCACTCACAGCCCCATCCCCGGCCCCAGCCCAGATCCAGCCACAGCCCAGCCACAGCCCCTGCCCTGCCCCTGCCCCAGCCCTGCCCCAGCCCAGCCCCAGCCCCAGCCCAGCCCCTGCCATGGACCCCAGTCCCAGCCCAGCCCCAGCTCAGCCCCAGCCCCAGTCCCAGCCCAGCCCCAGCCCCAGCCCGGCCCCAGTCCTGCCCCAGCCCCAGCCCCAGCCCTACCCTGGACCCAGCCCCAGCCCCAGCCCAGCCCCAGCCCTGCCCCAGCTCTGGCCCCAGCCCTGCCCTCAGCCCCAGCCCCAGCCCCAGCCCCACCCTCAGCCCCAGCCCAGCTCCAGCCCCAGCCCTGCCCAAGCCTTGGTTCCAGCCCCAGCCCCAGCCCTGCGCCAACCCAGCCCCAGCCCAAGGCCCAGCCTCAAGCCAAGTCCTGCCCCAGCCCTGTCCCAATCCCCGCCCCAGCCTAGCCCCAGCCCCAGCCCAGCCCCTGCCCTGGACCCAGCCCCAGCCCCACCCCAGCCTCATCCCCAGCCCAGGCCCAGCCCTGCCCCAGCCCAAGCCCCAGCCCCAGCCCCAGCCCCATCCGTTCCCCCAGCCCAGCCCAGCCCCAGCCCCAGCCCTGCCCCCAGCCCAGCCTCGGCCCCAGCCTCCAGCCACAGCCCTGCCCAAGCCCCGGCCCCAGCCCAGCCCCAGCCCTGCCCCAGCCCCAGCCTAGCCCCAGCCCCGGCCCGAGCCCAGCCCCAGCCCTGCCCAAGCCTGGGTTCCAGACCCAGCCCCAGCCCTGCCCCATCCCTGCCTCCAGCCCCAGACCAGCCCCAGCCGTGCCCCCTGGCCCGGCCCCAGCCCCCAGACCCAGCCCCAGCCCCAGTCCCAGCTCAGCCCTGCCCCCAGACCTGGTCCAGGATGCAGCCATGCCCCAGCACTGCCCCCAGCCCCAGCCCCAGCCCTGCCCCAGCCCCAGCCCAGCCCAAGCCCCGGCCCGAGCCCAGCCCCAGCCCTGCCCAAGCCTTGGTTCCAGCCCCAGCCCCAGCCCTGCCCCATCCCTGCCCCCAGCCCCGGCCCCAGCCCCAGCCACAGCCCCAGCCATGCCCCAGACCTGCCCCTACCCCAGCCCCGGCCCAAGCCCTACCCCAGCCCTGCCCCAGCCCCATCCATCAGCCCCATCCAAGACCCAGCCCTCAGCCCCAGCCCCCAGCCCCAGCCCCAACCCCAGTCCTGCCCCAGCCCTGCCCCGCCCTGCCTCAGCCTTGGCCCCAGCCCCAGCCCCAGCTGAGCCCCAGCCCAGCCCTGCCCCTAGCACAGACCCAAATCCTCCTGAGCCTTGGTTCCAGCCTCGACCCCAGCCATGCCCCAGCCCAAGCCCAGCCCCCAGCCCAGCCCTGGCCCCAGCCCTGCCCCCAGGCCAGCCCCATCCCTGCCCCCAGACCCGGCCCCAGCCCAGCCGCCACCCCAGCCCTAGCTCATCCCCAGGCCACACCCCAGCCCCAGCCCACACCCCAGCCCTGCCACCAGCCCAGCCCCAGCCCTGCCCCAGCCCCAGCCCCAGCCCAGCCCCAGCTCATCCCCAGCCCAGTCCCGGCCCCGGCCACAGCCCCCAGCCCAGCCCCCAGCCCAGCCCCAGCCAATCCCCAGCCCCAGCTCCGACCCTGCCCAATCCCACTCTGGGCCCCAGCCCCAGCTCCAGCCCTGCCCCGAGCCCCAGCCCAGCCCCCAGCCCCGGCCCCAGGCCCCAGCACAGCCCCAGCCTAGCCCCAGCCCCGGAACTGCCCCAGCCCTGTCCCAGCCCTGCCCCAGCCTCAGTCCCAGCCCCAGTCCTGGCTCCAGCACCCTGCCCAGCCACAGCCCAGCCCCCAGCCCTGCCCCAGCCCCGGACCCAGAGCAGCCCTGCCCCTAGGCCAGCACCAGCCCTGCCCCAACCCCAGCTCCAGCCCCAGCCCAGAGCCCAGCTCCAGCCCTGCCCCAGCCCCGGCCCCAGCCCCAGTTCCAGCGCAGTCCCCAGCCCTGCCCCAGCCCCGGCTGCAGCCCCAGCCCCGGTCCTGCCCCATCCCTGCCCTGCCCCATCCCTGCCCAATCCATGCTCCAGCCCAGCCTCCTGGCCCCAGCCCCAGCCACAGCCCCAGCTCCGGCCCTGCCCCAGCCCCCAGCACAGCCCTAGCCCAGCCCCAGCCCCAGCTCGGCCTCAACAAAACCCCGGCCCCAGCCCCAGCCCTGCCCAGCCCCGGCCCCAGCCCCCAGCCCAGCCCCAGCCCCAGCCCTGTGCCAGCCCAGCCCCAGCCACCGCCCAGCCCCAGGCCCAGCCCTGCCCCAGCCCCAGCCCTGCCCTGGACCCAGCCCCGGCCCCACCCCAGCCTCATCCCCAGCCCAGGCCCAGCCCTGCCCCAGCCCCAGCCCCAGCCCTGCCCCAGCCCCAGCTGCAGCCCCAGCCCCGGTCCTGCCCCATCCCTGCCCTGCCCCATCCCTGCCCAATCCGTGCTCCAGCCCAGCCTCCTGGCCCCAGCCCAGCCCCAGCTCAGCCCCACCCAGCCCCAGCCCCAGCCTCGGCTCCAGCCCCCAGCCCAGCCCCAGCCCTGCCTCAGCCCCGGCCGCAGCCCAGCCCCAGCTCAGCCCCAGCCCCGGCTCCAGCCCCCAGCCCAGCCCCAGCCCTGCCTCAGACTCGGCCGCAGCCCAGCCCCAGCTCAGCCCCAGCCCCGGCTCCAGCCCCCAGCCCAGCCCCAGCCCTGCCCCAGTCCTGCCCCAGCCCCAGTCCAGCCTCCAGCCCAGCCGTGCCCCAGTCACAGCCCAGCCCCCAGCCCTGCCTCAGACCAAGCCCTGGCCCCAGCCCTGCCCCAATCCCGGACCCAGCCCCCAGCACAGCCCCAGCCTAGCCCCAGCCCCAGCCCAGCTCCAGCCCTGCCCCAGCCCCCGCCCAAGCCCCAGCCCAGCCCCAGCCCCAGCCCTGTGCCAGCCCAGCCCCAGCCCCAGCCCTGCCCCAGTCCCTGCCCCAGCCCTGTCCTGGTCCCAGCCCAGCCCCAGCCCTGGACCCAGCCCCAGCCCTACCCCAGCCTCATCCCCAGCCCAGGCCCAGCCCTGCCCCAGCCCCAGCCCTGCCCTGCACCCAGCCCCGGCCCCACCCCAGCCTCATCCCCAGCCCAGGCCCAGCCCTGCCCCAGCCCCAGCCCCAGCCCCGGCCCCAGCCAAGCCCCACTCACGGCCCCAACCCCGGCCCCAGCCCAGTTCCAGCCACAGCCCAGCCACATCCCCTGCCCTGCCCCTGCCCCAGCCCTGCCACAGCCCAGCCCAGCCCCAGCCCAGCCTCGGCCCCAGCCTCCAGCCACAGCCCTGCCCAAGCCTTGGTTCCAGCCCGAGCCCCAACCCTGCCCAAGCCTTGGTTCCAGCCCCAGCCCCAGCCCTGCCCCATCCCTGCCCCCAGCCCTGGCCCCAGCCCCAGCCACAGCCCCAGCCCCAGCCATGCCCCAGACCTGCCCCTACCCCAGCCCCAGCCCCGGCCCAAGCCCTACCCCAGCCCTGCCCCAGCCCCATCCATCAGCCCCATCCAAGACCCAGCCCTCAGCCCCAGCCCCCAGCCCCAGCCCCAACCCCAGTCCTGCGCCAGCCCTGCCCCTCCCTGCCTCAGCCTTGGCCCCAGCCCCAGCCCCAGCTGAGCCCCAGCCCAGCCCTGCCCCTAGCACAGCCCCAAATCCTCCTGAGCCTTGGTTCCAGCCTCGACCCCAGCCATGACCCAGCCCCAGCCCAGCCCCCACCCCAGCCCTAGCCCAGCCCCAGGCCACACCCCAGCCCCAGCCCACACCCCAGCCCTGCCACCAGCCCACACCCCAGCCCTGCCACCAGCCCAACCCCAGCCCTGCCCCAGCCCCGGCCCCAGCCCAGCCCCAGCTCATCCCCAGCCCAGTCCCGGCCCCGGCCACAGCCCCCAGCCCAGCCCCCAGCCCAGCCCCAGCCAATCCCCAGCCCCAGCTCCGACCCTGCCCAATCCCACTCTGGGCCCCAGCCCCAGCTCCAGCCCTGCCCCGAGCCCCAGCCCAGCCCCCAGCCCCGGCCCCAGGCCCCAGCATAGTCCCAGCCTAGCCCCAGCCCCGGAACTGCCCCAGCCCTGTCCCAGCCCAAGTCCTGGCTCCAGCACCCTGCCCAGCCACAGCCCAGCCCCCAGCCCTGCCCCAGCTCCGGACCCAGCCCTACCCCCAGCCCTGCCCCAGCCCCGGACCCAGACCAGCCCTGCCCCTAGGCCAGCACCAGCCCTGCCCCAACCCCAGCTCCAGCCCCAGCCCAGAGCCCAGCTCCAGCCCTGCCCCAGCCCCGGCCCCAGCCCCAGTTCCAGCGCAGTCCCCAGCCCTGCCCCAGCCCCGGCTGCAGCCCCAGCCCCAGTCCTGCCCCATCCCTGCCCTGCCCCATCCCTGCCCAATCCGTGCTCCAGCCCAGCCTCCTGGCCCCAGCCCAGCCCCAGCTCAGCCCCACCCAGCCCCAGCCCCAGCCCCGGCTCCAGCCCCCAGCCCAGCCCCAGCCCTGCCCCAGTCCTGCCCCAGCCCCAGTCCAGCCTCCAGCCCAGCCGTGCCCCAGTCACAGCCCAGCCCCCAGCCCTGCCTCAGACCAAGCCCTGGCCCCAGCCCTGCCCCAATCCCGGACCCAGCCCCCAGCACAGCCCCAGCCTAGCCCCAGCCCCAGCACAGCTCCAGCCCTGCCCCAATCCCGGACCCAGCCCCCAGCACAGCCCTAGCCCAGCCCCAGCCCCAGCTCGGCCTCAACAAAACCCCGGCCCCAGCCCCAGCCCTGCCCAGCCCCGGCCTCAGCCCCCAGCCCTGCCCCAGGCCAATCCAGCCCTAGCCCAGCCCTGGACCAAGCCCCAGCCCTGAGCCGAACCCAGCCCCAGCCTGGCCCCAGCCCTGCCCTGGCCCCAGCCCCAGCCCCAGCCCCAGCCCCTGCCTAGCCCCAGCTCCAGCCCCGGCCCCAGCCCAGCCCCAGCCCTGCATCATCCCTGCCTCAGCCTTGGCCCCAGCCCTGGCCCCAGCCCTGGCCCCAGCCCAGCCCCAGCCTCGGCCCCTAGCGCTGCCCCTTCCCTGCCCCAGCCCAGCCCAGCCCCCAACCCCAGCCCCAGCCCCCAGCAATGCCCCACCTATGCCCCAGCCCCAGCCTAGCCCCAGCCCCAGCCCAGCTCCAGCCCTGCCCCAGCCCCCGCCCAAGCCCCAGCCCAGCCCCAGCCCCAGCCCCAGCCCTGTGCCAGCCCCAGCCCCAGCCCCAGCCACCGCCCAGCCCCCAGCCCCAGCCCTGCCCCAGTCCCTGCCCCAGCCCTGTCCTGGTCCCAGCCCAGCCCCAGCCCTGGACCCAGCCCCAGCCCTACCCCAGCCTCATCCCCAGCCCAGGCCCAGCCCTGCCCCAGCCCCAGCCCTGCCCTGCACCCAGCCCCGGCCCCACCCCAGCCTCATCCCCAGCCCAGGCCCAGCCCTGCCCCAGCCCCAGCCCCAGCCCCGGCCCCAGCCAAGCCCCACTCACGGCCCCAACCCCGGCCCCAGCCCAGTTCCAGCCACAGCCCAGCCACATCCCCTGCCCTGCCCCTGCCCCAGCCCTGCCACAGCCCAGCCCAGCCCCAGCCCAGCCTCGGCCCCAGCCTCCAGCCACAGCCCTGCCCAAGCCTTGGTTCCAGCCCGAGCCCCAACCCTGCCCAAGCCTTGGTTCCAGCCCCAGCCCCAGCCCTGCCCCATCCCTGCCCCTAGCCCTGGCCCCAGCCCCAGCCCCAGCCATGCCCCAGACCTGCCCCTACCCCAGCCCCAGCCCCGGCCCAAGCCCTACCCCAGCCCTGCCCCAGCCCCATCCATCAGCCCCATCCAAGACCCAGCCCTCAGCCCCAGCCCCCAGCCCCAGCCCCAACCCCAGTCCTGCCCCAGCCCTGCCCCGCCCTGCCTCAGCCTTGGCCCCAGCCCCAGCCCCAGCTGAGCCCCAGCCCAGCCCTGCCCCTAGCACAGCCCCAAATCCTCCTGAGCCTTGGTTCCAGCCTCGACCCCAGCCATGACCCAGCCCCAGCCCAGCCCCCACCCCAGCCCTAGCCCAGCCCCAGGCCACACCCCAGCCCCAGCCCACACCCCAGCCCTGCCACCAGCCCACACCCCAGCCCTGCCACCAGCCCAACCCCAGCCCTGCCCCAGCCCCGGCCCCAGCCCAGCCCCAGCTCATCCCCAGCCCAGTCCCCGCCCCGGCCACAGCCCCCAGCCCCGGCCCCAGCCCAGCCCCAGCTCATCCCCAGCCCAGTCCCGGCCCCGGCCACAGCTCCCAGCCCAGCCCCCAGCCCAGCCCCAGCCAATCCCCAGCCCCAGCTCCGACCCTGCCCAATCCCACTCTGGGCCCCAGCCCCAGCTCCAGCCCTGCCCCGAGCCCCAGCCCAGCCCCCAGCCCCGGCCCCAGGCCCCAGCATAGTCCCAGCCTAGCCCCAGCCCCGGAACTGCCCCAGCCCTGTCCCAGCCCAAGTCCTGGCTCCAGCCCCAGCCCCAGCCCTGTCCCAGTCCCCACCCCAGGCCCAGCCCCAGCCCCACACCTGGCCCCAGCCCCTGCCCCAGCCAAGCCCCAGCCCCAGTCCAGCCCCTGCCCTGGACCCAGTCCCAGCCACCGCCCTGCCCCAGCCCTGCCCCCAGCCCAGCCCCAGCCACACCCTGGACCCAGCCCCAGCCCCAGCCCCACACTGGACCCAGCCTCACTCCAGCCCCAGTCCTGCCCCAGCCTAGCCGCAGCCCCAGCACAGCCCCTGCCCTGGACCCAGCCCCAGCCACACCCCAGCCTCATCCCCAGCCCCTGCCCCAGCCCAGCCCCAGCCCCAGTCGCAGCCCCGGCCCCAGCCAAGCCCTAGTCCAGCCCCAGCCCCAGCCCCAGCCCAACCCCAGCCCCAGCCCTGCCCCAGCCCCGGTCCCAGCCCTGTCCCAGCCCCAGCCCCAGCCCTGCCCCAGCCCCACACTCGTCCCCAGCCCAGCCCCAGCCCCAGTCCCAGCCCTGCCCCAGCCCCAGCCCCGGTCCCAGCCCTGCCCCAGCCCCTGCCCCAGCCCTACCCCTGCCCAGTCCCGGTCCATGCCCAGCCCCAGCCCTGCCCCAGCCCCAGCCCCAGCCCTGCCCAAGACTTGGTTCCTGCCCCAGCCCCAGCCCTGCCCCAGCCCCACACTCGGCCCCAGCCCACCCCAGCCCCAGCCCTGCCCGGGCCCAGCTTCAGCCCCAGCCCAGCCCCTGCCCTGGACCCATCCCCAGCCCAACCCCAGCCCCAGCCCCAGGCCTGCCCCAGCCCAGCCCCAGCCAGAGCCCAGCCCCAGCCCAAGCCCAGCCCCAGTCACAGCCCTGGCCCCAGCCCAGATCTAGCCACAGACCAGCCACAGCCCTGGACCCAGCCCCAGCCCCAGCCCAGCCCCTGTTCCAGCCCCAGCCCAACCCCAGCCCCAGCCCTGCCCCAGCCCAACCCCAGCCCAAGCCCAGTCCCCAGCCCCGGCCCTGCCCCAGCCCAACCCCAGCCACAGCCCTGCCCCAGCCCTGGACCCAGCCCCAGCCCCAGCCCCTACCCCGGCCCCAGCCCCAACCCCAGCCCAGCCCAAGCCCAGCCGTGCCCTCAGCCCAGCCATAGGCCCGGACCCAGCCCCAGCCCTGAGCCGAACCCAGCCCCAGCCTGGCCCCAGCCCTGCCCTAGCTCCAGCCCTAGCCCTGTCCCCAGCCTCGGCCCGTGCCCCTGCCCCAGTCCCAGTCCTGCCCCAGCCCAGCCCCCAGCCCCAGCCCTGCCCTCAGCCCAGCCCCAGACCCAGCCTGGCCCCAGCCCTGGCCCCAGCCCTGGACCCAGTCCCAGCCACCGCCCAGCCCCAGCTCCAGCCCCAGCCCAGCCCCAGCCCTGCCCCAGCCCAGCCCCAGCCCAGCCCCAGCCCAAACCCTGCCCTGGACCCAGCCCCAGCCCCACCCCAGCCTCATCCCCAGCCCAGGCCCAGACCTGCCCCAGCCCAAGCCCCAGCTCCAACCCCAGCCCCAGCCCCATCCGTTCCCCCAGCCCAGCCCAGCCCCAGCCCTAGCCCTGCCCCCAGCCCAGCCCCAGCCCCAGCCAAAGCCCTGCCCCAGCCCAACCCCAGCCACTGCCCAGCCCTAGCCCGGGACCCAGCCCCAGCTCCAGGCCTCTCCCAGACCTCGCCCCAGCCCCAGCCCCACCCCCAGCCCCAGCCCCGGCCCCAATGAAGCCCCACTCACGGCCCCATCCCCGACCCAAGCCCAGCTCCAGCCACAGCCCAGCCACAGCCCCTACCCTGCCCCTGCCCCAGCCCTGCCCCGGCCCAGCCCCAGCCCCAGCCCAGCCCCTGCCGTGGACCCAGCCCCAGCCCAGCCCTAGCCCCAGCCCCAGGCCTGCCCCAGCCCAGCCCCAGCCACAGCCCAGCCCCAGCCCTGGACCCAGCCCCAGTCGCAGCCCCAGCCCCAGCGCAGTCCTAGCCCAGCCCCAGCCCCACCCTCAGCCCCACCCCAGCTCCAGCCACTGCCCAGCCACAGCCCTGGACCTAGCCCCAGCCCAGCCCCAGCCCTGCCCCAGCCCAACCCCAGCCCCAGCCCACCCCCAGCCCCGGCCCTACCCCTGCCCAGTCCCGGTCCATGCCCAGCCCCAGCCCTGCCCCATCCCAGCCCCAGCCCAAGCCCTGCCCCAGTCCCTGCCCCAGCCCAGTCCTGGTCCCAGCCCAGCCACAGCCCAGCCCCAGCCCCAGCCCAGCTCCAGCCACAGCCCTGCCACAGCCCTGGACCCAGCCCCAGCCCAGCCCCAGCCCCAGCCCTGCCCTAGCCCAGCCCCAGCCCTGGACCAAGCCCCAGCCCTGAGACGAACCCAGTCCCAGTCCTGCCCCATCCCAGCCCCCAGCCCCAGCCCTGCCCTCAGCCCAGCCCCAGACCCAGCCTGGCCCCAGACCTGTCCCGAGCCCCAGCCACAGCCCAACCCCAGCCAAGCCCCACTCATGGCCCCAACCCCGGCCCCAGCCCAGTTCCAGCCACAGCCCAGCCACAGCCCCTGCCCTGCCCAGCCCCAGCCCTGCCCTAGCCCAGCCCCTGCCCTGCCCCTGCCCCAGCCCTGCCACAGCCCAGCCCAGCCCCAGCCCAGCCTCGGCCCCAGCCTCCAGCCACAGCCCTGCCCAAGCCTTGGTTCCAGCCCGAGCCCCAACCCTGCCCAAGCCTTGGTTCCAGCCCCAGCCCCAGCCCTGCCCCATCCCTGCCCCCAGCCCTGGCCCCAGCCACAGCCACAGCCCCAGCTCCGGCCCTGCCCCAGCCCCCAGCACAGCCCTAGCCCAGCCCCAGCCCCAGCTCGGCCTCAACAAAACCCCGGCCCCAGCCCCAGCCCTGCCCAGCCCCGGCCCCAGCCCCCAGCCCAGCCCCAGCCCCAGCCCTGTGCCAGCCCAGCCCCAGCCACCGCCCAGCCCCAGCCCCAGCCCTGCCCCAGTCCCTGCCCCAGCCCTGTCCTGGTCCCAGCCCAGCCCCAGCCCTGGACCCAGCCCCAGCCCTACCCCAGCCTCATCCCCGGCCCAGGCCCAGCCCTGCCCCAGCCCCAGCCCTGCCCTGGACCCAGCCCCGGCCCCACCCCAGCCTCATCCCCAGCCCAGGCCCAGCCCTGCCCCAGCCCCAGCCCCAGCCCTGCCCCAGCCCCAGCTGCAGCCCCAGCCCCGGTCCTGCCCCATCCCTGCCCTGCCCCATCCCTGCCCAATCCGTGCTCCAGCCCAGCCTCCTGGCCCCAGCCCAGCCCCAGCTCAGCCCCACCCAGCCCCAGCCCCAGCCTCGGCTCCAGCCCCCAGCCCAGCCCCAGCCCTGCCTCAGCCCCGGCCGCAGCCCAGCCCCAGCTCAGCCCCAGCCCCAGCTCCAGCCCCCAGCCCAGCCCCAGCCCTGCCTCAGACTCGGCCGCAGCCCAGCCCCAGCTCAGCCCCAGCCCCGGCTCCAGCCCCCAGCCCAGCCCCAGCCCTGCCCCAGTCCTGCCCCAGCCCCAGTCCAGCCTCCAGCCCAGCCGTGCCCCAGTCACAGCCCAGCCCCCAGCCCTGCCTCAGACCAAGCCCTGGCCCCAGCCCTGCCCCAATCCCGGACCCAGCCCCCAGCACAGCCCCAGCCTAGCCCCAGCCCCAGCCCAGCTCCAGCCCTGCCCCAGCCCCCGCCCAAGCCCCAGCCCAGCCCCAGCCCCAGCCCTGTGCCAGCCCAGCCCCAGCCCCAGCCCTGCCCCAGTCCCTGCCCCAGCCCTGTCCTGGTCCCAGCCCAGCCCCAGCCCTGGACCCAGCCCCAGCCCTACCCCAGCCTCATCCCCAGCCCAGGCCCAGCCCTGCCCCAGCCCCAGCCCCAGCCCTGCCCCAGCCCCAGCTGCAGCCCCAGCCCCGGTCCTGCCCCATCCCTGCCCTGCCCCATCCCTGCCCAATCCGTGCTCCAGCCCAGCCTCCTGGCCCCAGCCCAGCCCCAGCTCAGCCCCACCCAGCCCCAGCCCCAGCCTCGGCTCCAGCCCCCAGCCCAGCCCCAGCCCTGCCTCAGCCCCGGCCGCAGCCCAGCCCCAGCTCAGCCCCAGCCCCGGCTCCAGCCCCCAGCCCAGCCCCAGCCCTGCCTCAGACTCGGCCGCAGCCCAGCCCCAGCTCAGCCCCAGCCCCGGCTCCAGCCCCCAGCCCAGCCCCAGCCCTGCCCCAGTCCTGCCCCAGCCCCAGTCCAGCCTCCAGCCCAGCCGTGCCCCAGTCACAGCCCAGCCCCCAGCCCTGCCTCAGACCAAGCCCTGGCCCCAGCCCTGCCCCAATCCCGGACCCAGCCCCCAGCACAGCCCCAGCCTAGCCCCAGCCCCAGCCCAGCTCCAGCCCTGCCCCAGCCCCCGCCCAAGCCCCAGCCCAGCCCCAGCCCCAGCCCTGTGCCAGCCCAGCCCCAGCCCCACCCCAGCCTCATCCCCAGCCCAGGCCCAGACCTGCCCCAGCCCAAGCCCCAGCTCCAACCCCAGCCCCAGCCCCATCCGTTCCCCCAGCCCAGCCCAGCCCCAGCCCTGCCCTGCCCCCAGCCCAGCCCCAGCCCCAGCCAAAGCCCTGCCCCAGCCCAACCCCAGCCACTGCCCAGCCCTAGCCCGGGACCCAGCCCCAGCTCCAGGCCTCTCCCAGACCTCGCCCCAGCCCCAGCCCCACCCCCAGCCCCAGCCCCGGCCCCAATGAAGCCCCACTCACGGCCCCATCCCCGACCCAAGCCCAGCTCCAGCCACAGCCCAGCCACAGCCCCTACCCTGCCCCTGCCCCAGCCCTGCCCCGGCCCAGCCCCAGCCCCAGCCCAGCCCCTGCCGTGGACCCAGCCCCAGCCCAGCCCTAGCCCCAGCCCCAGGCCTGCCCCAGCCCAGCCCCAGCCACAGCCCAGCCCCAGCCCTGGACCCAGCCCCAGTCGCAGCCCCAGCCCCAGCGCAGTCCTAGCCCAGCCCCAGCCCCACCCTCAGCCCCACCCCAGCTCCAGCCACTGCCCAGCCACAGCCCTGGACCTAGCCCCAGCCCAGCCCCAGCCCTGCCCCAGCCCAACCCCAGCCCCAGCCCACCCCCAGCCCCGGCCCTACCCCTGCCCAGTCCCGGTCCATGCCCAGCCCCAGCCCTGCCCCATCCCAGCCCCAGCCCAAGCCCTGCCCCAGTCCCTGCCCCAGCCCAGTCCTGGTCCCAGCCCAGCCACAGCCCAGCCCCAGCCCAGCCCAGCTCCAGCCACAGCCCTGCCACAGCCCTGGACCCAGCCCCAGCCCAGCCCCAGCCCCAGCCCTGCCCTAGCCCAGCCCCAGCCCTGGACCAAGCCCCAGCCCTGAGACGAACCCAGCCCCAGCCTGGCCCCAGCCCTGCCCTAGCTCCAGCCCTAGCCCTGTCCCCAGCCTCGGCCCGTGCCCCTGCCCCAGTCCCAGTATTGCCCCATCCCAGCCCCCAGCCCCAGCCCTGCCCTCAGCCGAGCCCCAGACGCAGCCTGGCCCCAGCCCTGTCCCCAGCCCTGCCACAGCCCAGCCCCAGCCACCGCCCAGCCCCAGCCCTGGACCCAGCCCCAGCCCCAGCCCTGTCCCAGTCCCCGCCCCAGCCCCAGCCCCAGCCTTACACCTGGCCCCAGCCCCTGCCCCAGCCAAGCCCCAGCCCCAGTCCAGCCCCTGCCCTGGACCCAGTCCCAGCCACCGCCCAGCCCCAGCCCTGCCCCCAGCCCAGCCCCAGCCCCACCCTGGACCCAGCCCCAGCCCCAGCCCAGCCCCAGCCCTTCCCCAGCCTAGCCCCAGCCCCAGCCCAGCACCTGCCCTGGACTCAGCCCCAGCCCCACCCTGGACCCAGCCTCATCCCCAGCCCAGGCCCAGCCCTGTCCCACCAAAGACCCAGCCCCAGCCCCAGCCCCAGCCCCATCCGTTCCCCCAGCCCAACCCCAGCCCCAGCCCCAGCACTGCCCCAGCCCAGCCCCAGCCACCGCCCGGTCCCAGCCCTGGACCTAGCCCCAGCCCCGGCCCCACCCCCGGCCCCTGCCCCGGCCCAAGCCCAGCTCCAGCCACAGCCCAGCCACAGCCCCAGCCCTGCCCCAGCCTCAGCCCTGCCCCAGCCCAGCCCCAGCCCCAGCCCAGCCCCTGCCCTGGACCCAGCCCCAGCCCAGCCCCAGCCCCAAGCCTGCCCCAGCCCAGCCCCAGCCCAGATCCAGCCCCAGCCCTGCCACAGCCCTGGACCTAGCCCCAGCCCAGCCCTAGCCCCAGTCGCAGCCTTGGCCCCAGTCAAGCCCTAGCCCCAGCCCCAGCCCCACCCTCAGCCCCAGCCCAGTCCCAGCCCCAGCCCTGCCCCAGCCCTGGACCCAGCCCCAGTCCCAGCCCAACCCCAGCCCCAGCCCAGCCCCCAGCCCCGGCCCTACCTCTGCCCAGTCCCGGTCCATGCCCAGCCCCAGCCCTGCCCCAGCCCCAGCCCCAGCCCTGCCCAAGACTTGGTTCCAGCCCCAGCCCCAGCCCTGCCCCAGCCCCACCCTCGTCCCCTGCCCCAGCCCCTGCCCCAGCCCTACCCCTGCCCAGTCCCGGTTCATGCCCAGCCCCAGCCCTGCCCCAGCCCCGGCCCCAGCCCCAGCCCCAGCCCCAGCCCCATCCGTTCCCCCTGCCCTGTCCAGCCCCAGCCCCAGCCCTGCCCCCAGCCCAGCCCCAGCCCCAGCCAAAACCCTGCCCCAGCCCAGCCCCAGCCACCGCCCAGCCCCAGCCCTGGACCCAGCCCCAGCCCCAGCCCTCTCCCAGTCCCCGCCCCAGCCCAAGCCCCAGCCCCACCCCCAGCCCCAGCCCTGGCCCCAGCCAAGCCCCACTCACGGCCCCATCCCCGGCCCCAGCCCAGATCCAGCCACGGCCCAGCCACAGTCCCTGCCCTGCCCCTGACCCAGCCCTGCCCCAGCCCAGCCCCAGCCTCAGCCCAGCCCCTGCCATGGACCGAGTCCCAGCCCAGCCCCAGCCCAGCCCCAGCCCTGCCCCAGCCCCAGCCCCAGTCGCAGCCCAGCCCCAGCCCCAGCCCCAGCCTGGCCCCAGTCCTGCCCCAGCCCCAGCCCCAGTCCCAGCCCAGCCCCAGCCCCAGCCCGGCCCCAGTCCTGCCCCGGCCCCAGCCCCAGCCCTACCCTGGACCCAGCCCCAGCCCCAGCCCAGCCCCAGCCCTGCCGCAGCTCTGGCCCCAGCCCTGCCCCAGCCCCAGCTTTAGCCCAGCCCTGCCCTCAGCCCCAGCCCCAGCCCCAGCCCTGCCCAAGCCTTGGTTCCAGCCCCAGCCCCAGCCCTGCCCAAGCCTTGGTTCCAGCCCCAGCCCCAGCCCTGCGCCAACCCAGCCCCAGCCCAAGGCCCAGCCTCAAGCCTAGTCCTGCCCCTGCCCCTGCCACAGCCCTGCCCCAGCCCAGCCCCAGCCCTAGCCCAGCCCCTGCCCTGGACCCAGCCCCAGTCGCAGCCCCGGCCCCAGCGCAGCCTTAACCCAGCCCCAGCCCCAACCTCAGCCCCAGCCCATCTCCAGCCCCAGCCCCAGCCCTGCCCCAGCCCAGCCCCAGCCCCAGCCACAGTCCTGCCCCAGCCCTGGACCTAACCCCAGCCCCAGCCCAGCCCCAGCCCCAGCCCAACCCCAGCCCTGGACCCAGCCCCAGTCGCAGCCACGGCCCCAGCCCAGCCCAAGCCCAGACCCAGCCCCACCCTCAGCCCCAGCCCAGCTCCAGCCACAGCCCAGCCACAGCTCTGAATCTAGCCCCAGCCCAACGCCAGCCCCAGCCCTGCCCCAGCCCAGCCACAGCCACAGCCACAGCCCTGCCCCAGCCCTGGACCCAGCCCCAGCCCCAGCCCAGCCCCAGCCCCAGCCCCAGCCCAACCCCAGCCCCAGCCCAGCCCCAGCCCAACCCCAGCCCCAGCCCAGCCCCTGCCCCAGCCTGACCCCTGCCCAATCCCGGTCCATGCCCAGCCCCAGCCCTGCCAGAGCCCCGGCCCCAGCCCCAGCCCCAGCCCCAGCCCTGCCCAAGACTTGGTTCCAGCCCCAGCCCCAGCCCTGCCCTAGCCCCACCCTCGGCCCCAGCCCAGCCCCAGCCCCAGCCCCAGCCCTGGCCCCAGACCCTGCCCCAGCCAAGCCCCAGCCCCAGCCCAGCACCTGCCCTGGACCCAGCCCCAGCCCCACCTGTGGCCGGTTGACGTTGCCCCCTTAAGAAAGGGAATATGGTGGACGGAAGTTGTTAAACGGAAGGAATAGTCTAAACTATTTCATTGGTAAAGTGGGAGGAAGCACCTTCTGAGCTGGGACTATACTGGGTTTTTCCAGCTCTTTATCTTCAGTCTTGCTTCCGCCTCTTCTCCGTGCAGCAGCTTTCTGTGCTGGGCTTTCTGCCAAGGCCTCGGCCTTGAAGACCAGATAACAGCCGGTATTAACTCCTTTCCAATTAACACAAACTGCTTCTAACTTTTTTTTCCCTTTCTTTTCTTTCTCTTTCTATCCCATTCTGGGGAAAGGGGGGGAAGAGAGGGAAGAGCGGAGGTGGGGGACCCCTCTGCCGAGGGGGCTTACTCTCATTTCTGTGTTACTCTGTTGTATATCTTTGTATATATTGTAGATATTGTAAATTTGTAAATATTCCCCCTGCAAATCCTACATTGCTTTGTAAATATAGCTCCACTGCTTTGCTAATTCAGCTTGCGAGTTTTTTTTTCCTTTCCCTTCAATTCTTTTTTTTCCCTTTTACTTTACAGGGGGAAGGGAGGAGGCTTCTTGGCCTTACCCCTTCCAAACCCACCACATTTTTTTTATTGGCACCCAACGTGGGGCACATAATTAGTTTAATTTATTACTTGATTGATTTAGTGTTTTCCAGCTGAATTAGCAAACATGAAGGTATTGTGGTTTGTGGAGCGATTATTCTTTTCAATTTTTGGGGCTCTGGTTTACAGATATTGTTTGGGTTTGATTTTGGATTACCTGGGTAAATATTTGGTGCGGACAATTTATATGTGGGTTATGTATAGAGTTAAATTATGGTATGGAAAATGTATTAATTTCCTATGGCCAGTGAGATACAGGAATGTTACCTCCACCACTCTCCCAGTTGAGATAAAGGGTTTTAAGATTCCGCCTGAGGAGACAGTAACTTTAGGTGATGCCTGGGATCCAAAGATGATTTATGTGATGTGTATAATTCTGCTGCTGGTGATAACTAATGTGTTTTCTCTGTATTCCTTGTGGCGAGAGAAAAAGGTGTCCAGGGCGTGTTTTGTTATTAAAACTAGATCAAAAAGAAAACGCCCTGGCTCTCGATCAGTCCCAGAGTCATCTAGTGACGAGGACTGTGGAGAACCAGTGTCAGTTAAAAAGAAGGCTAAAAAGTTAATTGGTAAGGCAGCTCTAAATGACTTTGCTGATTCTGGCAAGCAGCCAAGGGCATCGGCTGGTATCAACATGGCACCTACTCCTTCTCCCACTCCTTCTCCTTCTTCTTCTTCTCCGTCGGCCATTAACGGAGCAACGTCACTTCCACCCAATCCCTCGGTGGGACCGGAAGTCACTGCCCCAGCAGCTGATTTATCTCAGGACCTGTCAGCTTCTATTAAGGGGGCTGTAAATTCAAATACAGCTCCAGTTAAGGTGGCTCCTTTAAAGACTAGAGCTGGAAAGGGCAAAGATGGAGAAGAAGAGGAGGAGACTGATCCAGGTGAGGGGCCCTCTACTCTAAAAGATCCTGCTCAGGAGGAAGAGAAGGTTTGTTTTAAAGATCTAGCTAACCTAGTGAGATCAAAGCAGGATAGGGATGAAGCTAGGAAAGCAGCTGGCAAAGGTGGTTCTCAGCTTAAAGAGATCCTTAGGAGAATGACAGCAGGATTATATGGGCAAAGAATTCAGGGAGACGAGGAGGAAGATGATCTTACGGAATGTTCTTCGCTATGGGAGGAATTGCGAAATGTCCGTGAAGATTTCACCAGGGCAGATAAGGAGCCAGTTCTAGCTTGGCTTAGTAGGTGTTATGATACAGGTGCTTCAGCTCTAACAGTTGGAGACAAGTCAGCAGCTCAGTTAGGAACTCTCTCAAGGGACAATGGAATAGATAGACATCTAGGCAAAGCTCTCGGTAAGGTTAATCTGCGGATACGCCTCTTAATGGCGGTTGCCCTGAGATACCCTTCCCGAGATGACCTTCCCTGGAATCCTAAACCCTGGACTGCCATAGATGAGGGAATTAAGCGCTTGAGAGAATTTGCTGTTAGAGAGCTACTCTATGGTGAACATGAAACTCTGAATCCTGATGACATTCCTGTGGGTATTGGTCTTGCTAAAAAGATCATCAAACTTGCTCCTTCTAATTATGCAAATATTCTGGCAAGCAGAATTGTGTCAAGAAGTTATGGTGGAGCTTCTCCTACGGTTGGCCAATTCAGTGATCAAATGAGACAATTGGAGGATAGCATGACACGTGGTTCTTTGGTTTCGGCCATCAAAACTATGTCTGGTGATATTCAGAATTGCATAAGAGAGTTAAAAGATGAATTTAGAAATTCCATATCCCAATTGGCACAAAGGGATAATTTCAATTCTCCCTCCAGGTGGATACAAGTTTCATCTGTGAGGAATACACGTCCTCCAAGGAGGTCATTCTAAAACAGGTCATTCCAAAACAGGTCATTCCAAAACAGACCACCAAGGCAATCACGTAGAACTATTTGGATAACTCTGCGTGATCAGTTTGGTGAGAACATGAACCGCTGGGATGGCCAACCAACTTCTAATCTTTTCAGGAGACTGAGGGAATTGCAAAGTGGCAGAACCCGAGGTAGCAATACCAGAAGGGTAGCTGTTACTTCCACAGTTCCCCAGAATGACTCTTATGGCTCCAACAGTGGCTCCAGTTATAACATGCAAAGTTATAACCCTGCAAACTATGTGCAATGCACATGTGCGCATGTTCCCCATAACTAGGGGTGCCCTGCCTCCCGCCAGGGGGAGGTGAAGGATAGCAGAGATAATAGAATCTATTGGGATGTGTACATCCAGTGGCCTGGCACTTCACAATTTCGGAAGTACAGGGCCTTGGTTGACACAGGAGCTCAGTGCACCATAATACCATCAAATTATCAGGGATCAGAGTCTATAACTATTCTGGGAGTCACTGGTGGATCTCAAGAGTTAAGTAAGGTAGAAGTTAATATAAGTCTAACTGGTAAACAATGGAGGAACCATACAGTTGTGACCAGACCTGACGCACCTTGTATTTTGGGAATTGATTTTCTGAGAGAAGGGCGTTTCAAAGACCCTAGAGGTTACAAATGGGCTTTTGGAGTAGCTTCTATAGAAATTGATGGACAAAAAATGAAGCTGTCTTCCAGACCTGAACTTTCTGATGAATCTGCATTTGTGGGACAACATAAGATACAGGACATTACATTGCCGGTTGCTTCTCAGACTGTGCATCACAGACAATACAGAACCAACCATGACTCTTTGTTGCCCATTCAGAATCTGATTCGTCAGTTGGAGAGTCAGAAAGTCGTCAGCAAAACTCATTCACCTTTCAACAGTCCAGTGTGGCCTGTGTGGAAGCAGAATGGAGACTGGCGTCTGACAGTAGACTACCGAGCCCTGAATGAAGTAACACCACCTATGAGTGCAGCAGTACCAGACATGATGGAGCTACAGTATGAGCTGGAATCCAAAGAGGCCAAATGGTATGCTACCATAGACATTGCTAATGCATTTTTCTCTATTCCCATAGCAGAGGAATGCAGGCCTCAGTTTGCTTGCACCTGGAGAGGAATCCAGTACACTTTCAACAGATTGCCAATGGGCTGGATCCACAGCTCAAGCATCTGTCATGCAGTGATCCACCATGCTCTGGAGAAAGGCGGTGCTCCAGAACACATCCAGTTCATCAATGACATCATCGTCTGGGGTAAAACTGCTGAGGAAGTCTTCGAGAAAGGTAACAAAATCATTGACATTCTTCTGAATGCAGGTTTTGCCATCAAGCAAGACAAGGTGAAAGGACCTACCACAGAGATTCAGTTTCTGGGAGTGCGGTGGCAGGATGGACGCCGACACATTCCAGTGGATGTGGTAAATAGAGTCTCTACCATGGCAAGTCCCACAAACAAGCAAGAGACCCTACGTTTCTTGGGGATAGTGGGATTTTGGAGACTGCACATTCCTGGATACAGTCAGATTGTGAAACCTCTGTATGATGTGACTCGAAAGAGAAACCATTTCCACTGGGGACCTGAACAACAAGCAGCCTTTGACCAGATAAAGCAAGAATTAATTCAAGCAATGGGTCTGGGACCTGTCCGAGATGGTCCAGACATTAAGAACATTTTGTACACGGCTGCAAGTGACAATGGTCCAACCTGGTGCTTGTGGCAAAAAGCTCCAGGTGAGACACGTGGACGACCTCTTGGTTTCTGGAGTCGAGGTTACAGAGGTTCAGAGGCTAATTATACTCCAACAGAGAAAGAAATTTTAGCTGCCTATGAAGGAGTAAAAGCATCTTCTGAAGTGATTGGAACTGAATCACAACTTCTCTTAGCTCCCAGATTACCAGTTTTGAATTGGATGTTCAAAGGCAAAGGCTCCACACCACATCATGCCACAGACTCAACCTGGTCTAAGTGGATGGCTCTGATAACACAGAGAGCTCGAATGGGAAATCTTGAAAGACCTGGTCTAGTGGAGGTGATCTCAAGTTGGCCTGAAGGCATCAACTGTGCTAAACCTCCAGAGGAGAAAGTGACTCGTGCTGAGGAAGCTCCTCCTTACAATGACCTTTCTGATGATGAAAAGAAATATGCTTTGTTCACAGACGGTTCCTGTCGTCTTGTTGGAAACAAACGAAGGTGGAAGTCTGCAGTGTGGAGTCCAACACGCCGAGTTGCAGAGGCGAAAGATGGAGAAGGAGAATCCAGTCAGTTCGCAGAGGTAAAAGCTGTCCAGCTAGCTCTCGACGTGGCTGAACGTGAGAGATGGCCAAAGCTTTATCTCTACACCGACTCATGGATGGTAGCCAATGCTCTATGGGGTTGGCTAAAGAACTGGAAGAAGAGTGGTTGGCAGAGAAAAGGAAAACCCATTTGGGCAGCCAACCTATGGCAGGACATTGCTGATCGAATCGAGAGAATTCCAGTGAAAGTGAGACACATCGATGCTCACATTCCTAAGAGCAAAGCTACTGAGGAACAGCAACACAACCATCAGGCAGACCTAGCTGCAAGAGTTTCTCAAGTAGACATGGACTCTAATCTTGATCTCGACTGGAAACACCGAGGTGAGATGTTCTTAGCTCGGTGGGCTCACGATTCGTCAGGACATCAAGGCAGAGATGCAACATACCAATGGGCTCGTGACAGATCCATAGACATTTCCATGGATGCTATCACACAAGTCATTCATGACTGTGACATTTGTGCTGCTATTAAGCAGGCAAAACGACTTAAGCCCTTGTGGTATGGTGACAGATGGTCCAAGTACAAGTATGGTGAAGCTTGGCAGATTGACTACATCACTCTACCACGTTCTCGTTCTGGTAAGCAGTACGTGCTTACTATGGTAGAGGCAAACACTGGATGGTTGGAAACTTATCCAGTTCCACATGCAACTGCACGCAACACCATTCTCGGTCTGGAGAGACAGATCCTGTGGAGACACGGAACTCCAGAGAGGATCGAGTCAGACAACGGAACTCATTTCAAGAACAACCTTGTAAAGAGCTGGGCAAAAGAGCACGGTATTGAGTGGATATTCCACATTCCCTACTATGCACCAGCTTCAGGGAAGATTGAACGCTACAACAGTTTGTTGAAGACCACTCTCAAAGCCATGGGGGGTGGATCTTTGAAAAACTGGGAAAACCATTTAGCACAAGCAACCTGGCTGGTAAATAGTAGAGGTTCAGTGAACCGAGCTGGACCTGCACATTCAGATTTGCTACGGAAAGTAGAAGGTGATAGAGTTCCTGTTGTTAGAGAAAAGAATCTGTTAGGTAAAACTGTTTGGGTATTTTCACCCTCAGGAGAGGCTAGACCTGTCCGAGGGTGGTTTCAGCTGAAGGTCCTGGTCACACTTATTGGGTAATGCAAGAGAATGGTGAAATTCTGTGTATTCCGCAAAGAAATTTAGCTTTAGCTGAAAGAAGTTAATTTCAAACTGTTGTATAGCTACATCACGTCCAAAGGAAGAATCAACGAGGAAATCTACAGTGCACAAACCCTGAGATCCCTGAGAGCCCTGAGGCAACTAAGAGACCCTGAGAATCCCTGTTTCCCTTTTCTTCGCTTCGTCGGTGAAGAAATGAACTGTTTTCCATTCTTCTCATTTTCTGATTTTCTTGGACTTTTGAATCATCTACATCTGAGCATAGCCGGAATGGACTATGAACTTTACTTACAAACTGTGAATATTGTCTTGGATTGGATGGGCAGGTGAACAGCCAATGAAATTGTTTAGAAGGGGTGGACTGTGACCGTTTGAGGCTGTCCCCTTAAGAAATTCACTATGGTGGAAGGATGTTTGTAAACGAAAAGAACGGATCTAAACTAATTTCATTGGTAGATTGGGAGGAAGCACCTTCTGAACTGGGAGTGCAGCAGGGTATCTTGGGCTTTCCTTCACTTTTCCAGTTTAGTTCTGTCTTCCCCTCCTTCAGCAGCAGCAGCTGTTTCTGGGCTTTGGGCCAAGGCTTGACCTTGAAACTGATAAACTGCAAGGCCTGTATTAACCGCTTTCCAATTAACACATAACTGCTTCTTACTTTTTCCTCTTTTCTCTCTTTTCTAACCCGCTCTGGGGAAAGGGGGAGAGGGGAAAGCAGAGGTGGGGGAACCCCCTCAGCAGAGGGGGGAACTCTCATTTCTGTGCTACTTTGTTGTATATTTCTGTATATACTGTAAATATTGTAAATTTGTATATATTCCCCTGTGTTTCCCTGCTTTGTAAATATACAGCACCCATTGCTCTGCTAATTCAGATGTGACTTTTTTTTCCTTTCCCTTCAATTTTTCCTTCCCTTTACTTTATAGGGGGGAGGGAGGAGGATTTTTGGCCTTACCCTTCCAACCCTACAACACCTACCTTTACCTGCCTTCCCCTGCCCTCCCCTGCTCTACCTTGCTCTGCCTTGCCCTGCCCTAACTTGTCCTACCCTGCCTTCCCCGGCCCTGCCCTGCCCTGCACTCCCCTGCCTTGCCCTGTACAATCCTCCCCAACCCTGCCCAGCCTTGCCCTGCCCTTCCCTGCCTTACCCTGCCTTGCCTTACCCCACCTTGCCCTGCCCTGCCTTGCCCTAGCCTGTGTTGCACTACCTTACACTGCCTTACCCAGCCCAGCCCTGCCCTGTCCTGCCATGCCCTACCTCACCCAGCCCTTCCTTGCCCTGCCCTAACCTGCCCTGCTCTGCTTTGCTCTCCCCTGCCCAGCCCGCCCTATCCTGTCTTGCAATGCCCTGCTATCCCCTGCCTTGCCCTACCCTGCCCTTCCCTGCCCTGCCCTGCCTTCCCCAGCCCTGCCCTGCCATGCACTGCCCTGCCCTATCTTGCCCAGCCCTGCTTTGCCATGCCCAGCCCTGCCCTTCCTTGTCCTGCCCTGAGCTGCCTTCCTCTGCCTTACCCTGCCCTGCTTTACTGTCCCCTGCCCTACCCTGCCTTTCCATACCCTGCCCTGCCCTGCCTTGGCTTGCCCAGCCCTACCTTGCCCTGCCCTGCCTTGCCCTGCCATGTCTTGCCCTTCCTTGCACTGCCTTGCCCTGCCCTGTCCTGTCCTGCCCTGCCCTGCCTTGTCCTACCCTGTCTTGCACTGCGCTACCCTGCCCTACCTTGCCCTGCCCAGCCTTGCAGTGCCCTGCCCTTCCCTGCCTTTACAGCACTGCTCTGCCCTGCTCTGCCTTGTCATGCCCTGCCCTTCCTTGCCCTGCCCTGCCCAGCCCTGCCCTGCCCTGCCCTGCCCTGCCCTGCCCTACCTTGCCCTGCCCAGCCTTGCAGTGCCCTGCCCTTCCCTGCCTTTACAGCACTGCTCTGCCCTGCTCTGCCTTGTCATGCCCTGCCCTGCCCTTCCTTGCCCTGCCCTGCCCAGCCCTGCCCTGCCCTGCCCTGCCATGCCCTACCTCACCCAGCCCTTCCTTGCCCTGCCCTAACCTGCCCTGCTCTGCTTTGCTCTCCCCTGCCCAGCCCGCCCTATCCTGTCTTGCAATGCCCTGCTATCCCCTGCCTTGCCCTACCCTGCCCTTCCCTGCCCTGCCCTGCCTTCCCCAGCCCTGCCCTGCCATGCACTCCCCTGCCCTATCTTGCCCAGCCCTGCTTTGCCATGCCCAGCCCTGCCCTTCCTTGTCCTGCCCTGAGCTGCCTTCCTCTGCCTTACCCTGCCCTGCTTTACTGTCCCCTGCCCTACCCTGCCTTTCCATACCCTGCCCTGCCCTGCCTTGGCTTGCCCAGCCCTACCTTGCCCTGCCCTGCCTTGCCCTGCCATGTCTTGCCCTTCCTTGCACTGCCTTGCCCTGCCCTGTCCTGTCCTGCCCTGCCCTGCCTTGTCCTACCCTGTCTTGCACTGCGCTACCCTGCCCTACCTTGCCCTGCCCAGCCTTGCAGTGACCTGCCCTGCCCTGCCTTTACAGTGCTGCTCTGACCTGCTCTGCCTTGTCATGCCCTGCCCTGCCCTGCCCTTCCTTTCCCTGCTCTGCCTTGCCCTTCCTTGCCCTGCCCTTCCCTGCCCTACCTTGCCCTGTCCTGCCCTGACTTGTCCAAACCTGTCCTGCCCTGCCTAGCCTTGCCCTGCCCTGCCTTACCCTGCCCTGCCCTGGCTTGCCCTGACTTGTCTTACCCTGTCCTGTGTTGAGCTCCCTTTCCCAGCCCTGCCCTGCCCTGCCTTACCCTACCCTGCCCTTCCTCGCCCTGCCCTACCCTGCCCTGCTCTGCTTTGCTCTCCCCTGCTCAGGCCTGCCCTGCTCTGTCTTGCTCTGCCCTGCCTTGCCCTGTCCGGCCCTGCCTTCACAGCCCTGCCCTGCCCTGCCTTCCCCAGCCCTCCCCTACCCTGCCTTGCTCTGCGTTGCCCTGCCATACCTTGCTCTACCCTGCCTTGCACTGCCTTGCTCTGTCCTACCTTGCCCTACCCTGCCTTGCGCTGCACTGTGCTGCCCTGCCCTACCTTGCCCTGCCCAGCTTTGCAGTGATCTGCCCTGCCCTGCCTTTACAACGCTGCTCTGCCCTGCTCTGCCTTGCCATGCCCTGACCGTCCCTGCCCTGCCCTTCCTTGCCCTGCCTTACCCTGCCCTGCTCTGCTTTGCTGTCCCCTTCCCTGCCCTGCCCTATCCCGTCTTGCCCAGCCCTGCCCTGCCTTGCCCAGCCCTGCCCTGCCCTGCACTGCCCTGCCTTGCCCTGTACAATCCTCCCTAACCCTGCCCTGCCTTGCCCGGCCCTTCCCTATCTTGCCCAGCCCTGCTTTGCCATGCCCAGCCCTGCCCTTCCTTGTCCTGCCCTGAGCTGCCTTCCTCTGCCTTACCCTGCCCTGCTTTACCCTCCCCTACCCTACCCTGCCTTTCCATACCCTGCCCTGCCCTGCCCTGCCTTGCCCAGCCCTACCTTGCCCTGCCCTGCCTTGCCCGGCCCTGCCCTGCTTTGCCCTGCCCTGTGTTGACCTTCCTTACACTGCCTTGCTCGGCCCAGCCCTGCAATGCCTTGTCCTCCTCTGCCCTGCCTTGCCTTGCCCTGTCCTGCCCTGCCCTACCTGAGGCTGGGGGCAGGGGTGGGGTCGGGGCTGGGGCAGGTCTGGGCCGGGGCTGGGGCTGGGGCTGGGGCAGGGCTGGGGCTGGGCTGGGGCTGGGGCAGGGTTGGGCTGGAGGCTGGGCTGGGGCTGGGGCCAGGGCTGGGGCCTGGGCTGGGGCAGGGCTGGGGATGTGCTGGGGGCTGGGGCTGGGACCAGGGCTGGGGCCTGGGCTGGGGCAGGGCTGGGGCTGTGCTGGGGGCTGGGGTTGGAGCTGGGGCCGGGGCTGGAGTAGGGGCTGGCGGCAGGGCTGCGGCTGGGCTGGGGGCTGGGGACAGACTGGGGCTGGGCTGGCGCTTGGGCAAGGCTGGGGCAGGGCTGGGGCCGGGGCTGGGCTGGGTCTTAGCTGAGGCTGGGGGCTGGGGGCTGGGGGCTGGGGGCTGGAGGCTGGGCTGGGGCTGGGGCTGGGGCTGGGGCTGGGGCAGGGCTGGGGCAGGGCTGGGGCTGGGCTGGGGGCTGGAGGCTGGGCTGGGGCTGGGGCAGGGCTGGGGCAGTGCTGGGGCTGGGCTGGGGGTGGAGTCAGGGCTGGTCTGGGGCTGAGCTGGGGCTGGGCTGCGGCCGGGGCTGGGGCAGTACTGGGGCAGAGCTGGGGCTGGGCTGGGGGCTGGGGCTGGGCTAGAGCTGGGGCAGGGTTGGGCTGGAGGCTGGGCTGGGGCTGGGGCTGGGGCCAGGGCTGGGGCCAGGGCTGGGGCAGTGCTGGGGCCGGGGCTGGGGCAGGGGGTGGGGACGGAGCTGGGACAGGACTGGGGTCAGGGCTGCGGCTGGGGCTGGGGCTGAGCTGGGTGCAGGGCTGGGGCGGGGGATGGGGCAGGCCTGGGGCCAGGGATGGGGCAGGGCTGGGGCAGGCACTGGGCTGGGGGTCGGTCTGGGGCTGGGGCAGTGTGGCAATGCCAGCGACGAGCAGTGTGAGCAATCTGGCAGTGCAGGCCTAGAGCCTGACATGGTGGCAGGCCATGCTCAGCATAAATGCAGAGTCAGCTAGCAGTGGAGCAAAACAGTGCTGTGCCTGCAGCATGTAACTAAAACAAGACACTGGTAGCTATAAACATGGACAGTTATCTTGGGACAACAGGACATGCACCTGCATCAACAAACCTTGTGTGTCGTTAGTAGTTGGACCAATCATCTGTAACAGTGCAATGTGTGGTCACTCAGAGGGAACCAATGGAGCTGTGCCAACAGGGCACTCCGAGCTTACATAAGTTGCAGCAGTTGCCTTGCTACGCACTTCTGCCTTTCCTGTCTCCTCTTCTTCTACACTTTTACTGTGCTATACTTGCAGTACAGGCCTGCTCCATAGGCCTGCACCTCAGGCCTGCACCATCGGCCTGCAACACTGGAACAATAAAGAAACAATACTCGATCACATTGGTCAGCCGTATTGATTCCTATCTCCGTCGCTGATAACCATACTGCTCTGCCTGGCCCTGCCTTGCAAAGCCCTGCCCTACCCTACCCTGCCTTTCCCTGCCCTGCCCTGCCCAGCACTGCCCTGCCTTGCCCTTCCCTGACCTATACTGCCCTGCCTTGCCCTCATCTACCTTTCCCTGCCTTCCCTTGCCCTGCCCTGCCCTGCCCTGCCCTGCCTTGCCCTGCCTTGTGTTGCCCTTTATTGCCCTGCCCTCCCTTCCCTTGCACTGCCTTGCTCAGCCCTGTGCTGCCCTGCATTGTCCTGCCTTGCCCAGCCCTGCCCATCCTTGCCTTGCTCTCCCCTGCCCAGCCCCGCCCTAAACTTTCTTGCCCTGCCCTGCCTTCCCAAGCCCTGCCTTGCCCAGCCCTGTCTTGCCCTACCTTGCCCTGTCCTGCCCAGTCCTACATTGCCCTGCCCTTCCTGGCTCTGCCTTGCCTTGCCCTGCCCCGCGTTACCCTGCCCTGCCATGCCTATCCCAAACCTGCCTTCCCCTGCCCTGCCTTGCAATGCCTTGCTCTGCCCTGCCCTGTCTGCCCTGCCTTGCCCAGCACTGCCCTGACCTGCCCTGCCCTGCCTTGCTCTGCCTTGCCCTGCCCTGACTGTTCATGCTTTCAGTTGCCCTGCCCTGCCCTATTGTGCTCTGCCCTTGCCTGCCCTGCCTTGTCTAGCCTGGGCCTGCCTTGCCCTGCCCTGCCTGGCTGTGCTTTCCCTTGCCCTGCCCTGCCCTATTCTGCACTGCCCTGTCCTCCTTGGTCTTGCCCTGCCCTGCCTTGCCCTGCCTAGCCCCACCCTGCCTTGCCATGCCCTGCCCTGCCCAGCCCTGCCATGCCTTGCCTTGTCCTCCCTTGCCCTGCCTTGCCCTGCCCTGCCTTGCCCTTCTCTACCCTGCCCTGCCCTGTCCAGCCTTGCCTTGCCCAGCCCTGCCTTGCCCAGCCCTGCCCTGCCCTGCCTTGTCCAGCACTGCCCTCCCCTGCCCTGCACTGCCTTCCCATGCCTATGCCAAATCTGCCCTCCACTACCCTGCCTTGCCCTGCCCTGCCCTACCCTGCCTTTACCTGTCCTGCCTTGCCCTTCTCTGCCCTGCCTTGCACTGCCCAGCCCTGCCTTGCTCTGTCCTGCCTTGCACTGCCCTGCCCTACTCTGCTTTCACAGCCCTGCCCTGTCCGGCCCTGCCTTGCCCTTCCTTGCCCTGCCCTGCCCTGCCATGCCCTGCCCTGCCCTACTTTGCTCTGCCCTGCCCAGCCCTGCTCTGCCCTGCCCTACCCTGCCTGACTCTGCCCTACCTTGACCTGCCCTGCCTTGCTCTGACCTGATTTACTCTGTCCTGCCCTGCCTTTCTCTGCCCTGCCTTCCCCTGCCCTGCCTTCCCCTGCCTTGCCTTGTCCTCCCTTGCCCTGCCTTCCCCTTCCTTGCCCTGCCCAATCCTGCCCAACCCTGCCCTTCCCTGCCTAGCCCTGCTCTGCCCTGCCTTCCCCTGCCCTGCATTTCCCTGCCTTGCTCTGCCCAACCCTGCCCAACCCTTCCCTGTTCTGCTCTGCCTTGCCCTGCCCTGCCATTCACTGCCTTGCCCTGCCCAATCCTGCCCAACCCTGCCTTACCCTGCCTTACACTGCCCTGGCCTTCCTTCCCCAGCCTTGCCTTCCCCTGCCCTGCCCTGCCCTGCCTTGCCCTGCCATGACCTGCCTTGCATTGCTCTGCCTTGCTCAGCCCAGCCTCGCGTTGCCAAGCCCTGCCCCACCCTACCCTGACCTGCCCTTCCTTACCAAGCCCTCATCTGCCCTGCCCTGCCCTGCCCTGTCCTGCTGTGTATTGCCCAGCCCTGCTCTCTCCTGCCCTGCCCTGCACTGCCTTGCCCTGCATTGCCCTGCCCTGCCCTTCTCTGCCTTGCCCTGCCCTACCATGACTTGCCTTTCCCTGCCTTGCCCTGCCCAGCCCTACCTTACACTGCCCTGTCCTGCCCTCCCCTGCCCTGAATTGCACTGCCCTGCCCTCCCCTGCCCTACCCTGCCCTGCCCTACGCTGCCTCACCATACCCAGCCCTGCCCTCTCTTGCCCAGCCCTACCTTGCCTAGCCTTGCCCTGCCCTGCCTAGCTCTACCTTCTTCTGCCCTGCCGTACCCTGCCTTCACAGCCCTGCCCTGCCCTACCTTGCCCTGCCCTACCCTGCCTTACCCTGCCCTGCCCTGCCTTGCCCTGCTCTGCCCTGCTTTGCCCTCCCCTCTCTTGCCCTGCCCTTCCTTGCCCTACCCTGCCTTGCTCTGTCCTGCCTTGCACTGTCCAGCCCTATTCTGCCTTCACAGCCCTGCCCTGCCCGGCCCTGCCTTGCCCATGCTTGCCTTGCCCTGTCCTGTCCTGCTTCTCCTTCCCTGCCTTGATCTGCCTTCCCCGGCCCTGCTGTGCCATGCCTTGCCCTGCCCTACCTTGCTCTGCCCTGCCCAACCCTGCATTGCCTTGCCCTGCTCTGCCCTGCCTTACCCTGCCCTGACCTGCCCTGCTTTGCCTTACCCTGTCCTGCCCTGCCCTGTCTTGCCCTGCCCTGCCTTGCCCTGCCCAGCCTTGCCCTTCCCTGCCCTGCCTTCCCCTGCCCTGCCCTACCTTGCCCAGCCCTTCCTTGCCCTGCCTTGTCCTGCCCTGCACTGCCTTGCCCTACCCTGCACTGCCTTGCCCTACCCTGCCCTACACTGCCTTGCCCTGCCCAGCCCTACGTTACACTACTCTGCCCCGTCCTGCCCTGCCTTGCCCTGCACTGCGTTGCTCTGCCCTGTCTTGCCCTGCCCTGTCCTGCCTCGCCCAGCCCTGCCTTGACCTGCCCTGCCTTGCCCAGCCTTCCCCAGCTCTGCTCTGCCCTTCCCTGCCCAACCGTGTCCAACCCTGCCCTGCCCTGCCCTGCCTTGCCCTGCCCTGCTGTGGTGGTTTGGAGAGAAGGCCCAGCCTCCTCTCCCCAACAAAGAGGAAAAACAACTACAGCTAACCCATCCGGAGAAGCACGGAAAATGCTATATTTTACAAGCAGTGTGGAGAATGCAGGATATGTAGATAATTTACAGTATTGACAACATATCCACAGGAATAGACAACAAAGGAGAAAAACAATAATACAGGACCGAAATTCCCTCCTCCGGAGGAAAAGGGCAGTCATTCATTAAAGCAGAGTGTTAGGAGGCCACATGCTGCTCTGTTCAAGGTCACTCTGGCAGGGAGCCCAAAAGCAGACGAGCTGGAAAGGGAGAAGGAAAGGAGCGAACTGAGGAAAGTTCCAGCTGAACTCAAAGCTTAAAGTTCCATTCTACCAATCTACCACTGAAATTCCTTTAGAATATCTGATTGTTTTCGTTAATCTTCCAAAACATTCAGCCAGAGTGTCCCAGCACTGTCTCTTTCTTAAAGGCACAGCCTCAAACGGTCACACCTGCCCAGGCCAGCCTTGCCCTGCCCTGCCTTGCCCTGCACTGCTTTTCCCAGCCTTACACTGCCATGCCCTGCCCTGCTCTGCCCTGCCCTGCCTTGCCCAGCCCTGCCATGCCCTGCCTTCCCCAACCCTGCCCTTCTTACCCTGCCCTGCCTAGCCCTGCCTTGCCATGACTTCCCCTGCCCTGCCTTCACCTGCCTTGCCTTCCACTGCCCTGCCTTGCCCTGCCTTCCCCAGCCCTGCCCTGCCATACCTTGCCCTGCCCTGCCTTGCCCAGCCCTGCCATGCCCTGCCTTCCCCAACCCTGCCCTTCTTATCCTGCCCTGTCCTGCCTTGCCATGCCTTCACCTGCCCTGCCTTCACCTGCCTTGCCTTCCCCAGCCCTGCCCTGCCATACCTTGCCCTGCCCTGCCTTGCCCAGCCCTGCCATGCCCTGCCTTCCCCAACCCTGTCCTTCTTACCCTGCCCTGCCCTGCCTTGCCATGCCTTCCACTGCCCTGCCTTCACCTGCCTTGCCTTCCACTGCCCTGCCTTGCCCTGCCTTCCCCAGCCCTGCCCTGCCATACCTTGCCCTGCCCTGCCCTACCTGCCCCTGCCCTGCCTTGCCCTGCCTTCCCCAGTCCTGCCCTGCCCTGCCTTGCCCTGCCCTGCCCTCTCCTGCGTTGCCCTGCCCAATCCTGCCCAACCCTGCCCTGTACTGCCATGCCTTGCCCTGCACTTCCTTGCCCTGCCCTGCCCTGCCTTACCCTCCTCTGCCCTGCCTTGCCCAGCCCTGCCCTGCCTTGCCTTGCCCAGCCCTGCTCTGCCCTGCCTTGCCCTGCCCTGCCCTGCCCTGCCCAGCCCAGCACTGTTTGCCATGTCCTGCCCTGCCCTGCCCTGCACTATTTTGCCCAGCAATGCTCTACCTTGCCCTGCCTTGCCCTGCTCTGTCCTCCCCTGCCTTGCCTTGCTCTGCCCTGCCTTCCCCTGCCCACCCTTGCAATGCCCTGCCCTGCCCTGCCTTCCCCTGCCCACCCTTGCAATGCCCTGCCCTGCCCTGCCTTGCCCAGCCCTGCCCTGCCTTGCCTTGCCTAGCACTGCCCTGCCCTGCCCTGCCCTGCCCTGCCTTGACCTGCCCTGCCCTGCCCTGCACTGCCTTGCACTGCCCAGACCTACCTTACACTATTCTGCCCTGCCCTGCCCTGCTTTGCCCTTCTCTGCCGTGCACTGCCCAGCCCTGCCTGGCCCTGCCCTGCTCTGCCCTACCCTGTCTTACCCTGCCTGGCCCTCCCCTGCCCTCCCCTGCGTTGCCCTGCTCTGCTTTGCCCTACCTTGCCTTATCCTGCCCTACCCTGCACTACCTTACCCTGCCCTGCCCTGCTCTGGCCTGCCTTGCCCTGCCTCGCCCTGCCCTTCCTTGCCCTGCCCTACCTTGCCCTGCTCTGCCTTGCTCTCCCCTGCCCAGCCCTGCCGTACCCTGTCTTGCCATGCCCTGCTATGCCCTGCCTTGCCCTACCCTGCCCTGCCCTGCTTTGCCCTACCATGCCCTGCCCTGCCTTGTCCTGCCTTGCCCTATCCTGCCTTGCCCTGCCCTCCCCTGCCTTGCCTTGCCTTGCCCTGCCCTTTCTTGCCCTGCCCTACTCTGCCCTGCTCTGATTTGCCCAGCCTTGACCTGCCCTGCCCTGCCCTGCACTGCCCTGCCCTGCCTTGCCTTGCCCAGCCCTGCCTTCCCCTGCCTTGCCTTGTCCTGCCTTGCCCTATCCTGCCTTGCCCTGCCCTCCCCTGCCTTGCCTTGCCTTGCCCTGCCCTTTCTTGCCCTGCCCTACTCTGCCCTGCTCTGATTTGCCCAGCCTTGACCTGCCCTGCCCTGCCCTGCACTGCCCTGCCCTGCCTTGCCTTGCCCAGCCCTGCCTTCCCCTGCCTTGCGCTGCCCTGCCTTGCCCTGTTCAGCCCTACCTTGCTCTGCCCTGCCCAGCCCTACCCAGCCTCCAGCCTAGTCCTGCAACAGCCCTGGCCCCAACCCAGCCCCAGCCCCAGCCCAGCGCTAGCCCAGCCCTGCCCCCAGCCCAGCACCAGCCCTGCCCCAGGGCCAGCCCCAGCCCTAGCCATGCCCCAGCCCCAGCCCTAGCCCAGCCCTGCCCTCAGCCCAGCCCCAGCCCGGCCCCAGCCCTGCCCCATCCCTGCCTCCTGCCCAGCCCCAGCCCCCGCCCCGCTCCAGCTCTGACCCCAGCCCAGTCACAGCCCAGCACCAATCCCAGCCCCTGCCCCAGCCCTGCCCCAGCCCCAGCCCCAGGTCCAGACCCCAGCCCACAGCCTAGCCCCACCCTCAGCCCCAGCCCAGCCCCAGCCCCAGCCCTACCACAGCCCAGCCCCAGCCCTGGACACAGCACCAGCCCTAGCCCCGGCCCCAGCCCAGCCCTAGCCCAGCCCTGCCCCAGCCCCAGCCCTAGCCCAGCCCTACCCTCAGCCCAGCCCCAGCCCTGGACCCAGCACCAGCCGTGCCCCGAACCCAGCCCCAGCCCGGCCCCAGCCCTGCCCTAGATCCGGCCCTAGCCCTGTCCCCAGCCCCGGCCCCTACCCCAGCCCCAGTCCTGCTCCATCCCAGCCCCCATCCCCAGCCCTTCCCCAGCCCTGCCCTCAGCCCAGCCCCATCCCCAGCCCGGCCTCAGCCCCGCCCCCAGCCCAGCCCCAGCCCCGGCCCCAGCCCAGCCGTACCCCAGCCCTGCCCCAGCCCCAGCCCTGCACCCAGCCCCAGCCCTGCCACAGCCCCAGCCCAGCCCCAGCCCTGCCCCAGCCCCAGCCCCAGCCCCAGCCCCAGCCCCAGCCCTGCCCAAGCCTTGGTTCCAGCCCCGGCCCCAGCCCTGCCCCAACCCAGCCACAGCCCAAGGCCAAGCCTCAAGCCTAGTCCTGCCCCAGCCCTGGCCCCAATCCAGCCCCAGCCCTACCACTACCTCAGCCCTAGCCTCAGCACTGTCCGCAGCCCCAGCCCCAGCCCCAGCCCCAACCTCGGCACCAGCCCAGCCCCAGCCCTGCCCCAGCCCTGATCCCAGCCTCGGCCCCAGCCCAGCCCCAGCCCCAGCCCTGCCCCAGCCCTGGCCCCAGCCTCGGCCCCAGCCCCAGCCCCAGCCTCAGCCCTGCCCCAGCCCTACCCCAGCCCAGCTCGGTCCCAGCCCAGCCCCAGCCCTGCCCCTGCCCCAGCCCAAGCCCCAGCCCCATCCCTGCCCCCAGGCCAGCCCAACCCCATTGCCATCCCTACCCCCAGCCCAGCCCCAGACCCAGCCCCGGCCCCAGCTCAGCCCTGCCCCAGTCCTGCCCCAGCCCCGGCCCCAGTCCTGCCCAAGCCTTGGTTCCAGCCCCCGGGCCACAGCCCTGCCCCAGCCCCAGCCCTGCCCCCAACCCAGCCCCAGCCCTGCCCCAGCCCCATCACTTCCCAGCACCCAGCACAAGCCTCAGCCCCGGCCCCAGCCCCGGCCCCAGCCCAGCCTCCAGCCCCGGCTCCAGACACGGCCCCAGCCCTGTCCCCAGCCGCAGCCCTGCCCCAGCCCCTGTCCTGCCCCAGCCCAGCCCCCATCCCCAACCCAGCCCCATCCCTGCCCTCACCCCAGCCACAGCCGCAGCCCCAGCTCTGCCCCCAGCCCGAGCCCCAGCCCCAGCCCCAGCCCTACCCCAGCCCTGCCCCAGCCTCGGGCCCAGCCCTGCCCCAGGCCCAGCCCAGACCCCAGCTTAGCCCCACCCTCAGCCCCAGCCCAGCCCCAGCCCCAGCCCTGCCCCAGCCCAGCCCCAGGCACAGCCCAGCCCCAGCCCTGGACCCAGCCCCAGCCCTAGCCCCGGCCCCAGCCCAGCCCTAGCCCAGCCCTGCCCCAGCCCCAGCCCCAGCCCCAGCCCCAGCCCAGCCCGAGCTCGGACCCCAGCCCTGCCCCAGTCCTGGCCCAGCCCCGGCCCCAGCCCTGCCCCAGTCCTGGCTCAGCCCCGGCCCCAGCCCAGCCCCGGTCCCAGCCCAGCCCCAGCCCTGCCCCAGCCCCTGCCCCAGCCCTGCCCCCAGCCCTAGCCCTGCCCCAGTACCCACCCCAGCCCCAGCCCTAGCCCCAGCCCTGCCCCAGCCCAGCCCCGGTCCTAGCCCAGCCCCAGTCCTGCCCCAGCCCAACCCCATCCCCATCCCTGCCCCCAGCCCAGCCCCAGCCCAGCCCCAGCCCCGGCCCCAGCTCAGCACTAGCCCTGTCCCCAGCCCATCACCAGCCCTGCCCCCAGCGCAGCCCCAGCTCTGACCCCTGCCCAGCCCCAGCCCCAGCCCAGCCCCAGCTCTGACCCCAGCCCAGTCCCAGCCCAGCCCCAGCCCCAGCCCCAACCTCAGCCCAGCCCTGCTCCCAGCCCCGGCCCCAGCCCCGGCCCCAGCCCTACCCCAGCCCTGCCCCAGCCTCGGGCCCAGCCCTGCCCCAGGCCCAGCCCAGACCCCAGCCTAGCCCCACCCGCAGCCCCAGCCCAGCCCCAGCCCAAGCCCTGCCCCAGCCCAGCCCTAACCTAGCCCTGCCCCAGTCCCAGCCCTAGCCCAGCCCTACCTTCAGCCCAGCCCCAGCCCTGGACCCAGCCCCAGCCGTGACCCGAAGCCAGCCTCAGCCTGGCCCCAGCCCTGTCCCAGCTCCAGCCCTAGCCCTGTCCCAGTCCCCGCCCCTGCCCCAGCCCCAGCTCAGCCCCAATCCGGCCCCAGCCCCAGCCCCAGGCCCGGCCCCAGCCCTGCCCCAGCCCTGGCTCCTGCCCCGGCCCCAACCCAGCCCCGGCCCAAGGCCCAGCCTCAAGCCTAGTCCTGCCCAAGGCCCAGCCCCGGCCCCAGCCCCGGCCCCAGCCCTACCCCAGCCCTGCCCCAGCCTCAGGCCCAGCCCAGCCCTAGCCCAGCCCTGCCCTCATCCCCAGCTTTAGCCCAGCCCTGCCGTCAGCCCAGCCCCAGCCCGGCCCCATCACTGTCCCCTGCACAGCCCCAGCCCTGCCCCAGCCCCAGCCCCGACCTTGGCCCCAGCCTAGGCCCCTGCCCCAGCCCCAGACCTTCCACATCCCAGCCCCGGCCCCAGCCCTGTCCCCAGCTCCGGCCCCTGCCCCAGCCCCAGTCCTGCCCCAGCCCCAGCCCCAGCCCCAGCCCTGCCCCAGCCCCAGCCCCAGCCCTGCCCCAGCCCTGCCCTCAGACAAGCCCCAGCTCCAGCCCTGCCCCAGTCCCAGCCCAGCCCCAGCCCCCTGCCCAAGCCCTGCCCCAGCCCCAGCCCTATCCCCAGCCCAGTCATGCCCCAGCCCCAGTCCCTGCCCCACTCCCAGCCCTGCCCCAGCCCTGCCCCATCCCCATCCCTAGCCCAGCCCTGCCATCAGCCCAGCCCCATCCCGGCCCCATCCCTGCCCCCTACCCAGCCCCAGTCCCAGCCCAGCCCCAGCCCCTGCCCCAGCCCTGCCCCAGCCCTGCCCCAGCCCCAGCCCTAACCCCAGCCCAGTAGTGCCCTAGCCCCAGCCCGGCCCCCAGCCCAGCCCTGCCCCAGTCGTGCCCCAGCCCCAGCCCCAGGCCTGCCCAAGCCTTGGTTCCAGCCCCCTGCCCAAGCCCTGCCCCAGCCCCAGCCCTATCCCCAGCCCAGTCATGCCCCTGCCCCAGTCCCTGCCCCAGTCCCAGCCCTGCCCCAGCCCTGCCTCAGCCCAGCCCCAGCCCCAGCCCGGCCCCAGCCCTGCCCCAGCCCTGCCCCATCCCCATCCCTAGCCCAGCCCTGCCATCAGCCCAGCCCCATCCCGGCCCCATCCCTGCCCCCTACCCAGCCCCAGTCCCAGCCCAGCCCCAGCTCTGACCCCAGCCCAGTCCCAGCCCAGCCCTGCCCCCAGCCCCTGCCCCAGCCCTGCCCCAGCCCCAGCCCTAACCCCAGCCCAGTAGTGCCCTAGCCCCAGCCCAGCCCCCAGCCCAGCCCTGCCCCAGTCCTGCCCCAGCCCCAGCCCCAGGCCTGCCCAAGCCTTGATTCCAGCCCCCTACCCCAGCCCTGCCCCCAACCCAGCCCCAGCCCTGCCCCAGCCCCATCACTTCCCAGCCCCCAGCACTTTCCAGCCCCCAGCACCAGTCTCAGCCCCAGCCCCAGCCCCGGCTCCAGCCCTGTCCCCAGCCCCAGCCCTGCCCCAGCCCCAGTCCTGCCCCAGCCCTGCCCCACCCAGACCCAGCCCTGCCCCAGCCCTGCCCTCACCCCAGACCCAACCCAAACCCTAGCTCTGTGCCCAGCCCCAGCCCTGTCCCAGTCCCAGCCCCAGCCCTGCCCCATCCCCAGCCCCCATCCCCAGCCCTGCCCTCAGCCCAGCCCCAGCCCCAGCCCAGCCCCACCCCCGGCCCCATTCCCGGCCCCAGCCCAGCCCTAGCCCAGCCCTGCCCCAGCCCCAGCCCTAGCCCAGCCCTGCCCTTAGCCCAGCCCCAGCCCCAGCCGGGCCCCAGCCCTGTCCACAGCCCCGGACCCTGCCCCAGACCCAGTCCTGCCCCATCCCAGCCCCCAGCCCCCATCCCCAGCCCTGCCCCAGCCCTGCCCTCACCCCAGCCCCGACCCAAGCCCCAGCCCAGTCCCAGTTCCAACCGTGCCCCAGCCCTGCCCCAGCCCCAGCCCCATCCCCATCCCCATACCTGCCCCCAGCACAGCCCCAGCACAGCTGCCGCCCCGGCCCCAGCTCAGTGCTAGCCCAGCCCAGCCCCAGCCCTGCCCCAGCCCTGCCCAAAACTTGGTTCCAGCCCTGGCCCCAGCCCTTCCCCCAGCCCAGCCCCAGCCCAAGGCCCAGGCTCCAGCCTAGCTCTGCCCCAGCCCCAGCTCCAACCTCAGTCCCATCCCTGCTCCCAGCACTGGCCCCATCCCCGGCCCCAGCCCCAGCCACATCCCTGCCCCCAGCCCTGCCCCAGCCCAGTCCCAGCCCCAGCCCAGCCCCAGCCCCGGACCCAGCCCCAGCCCTAGCCCCAGCCCTGCCCCCAGCCCAGCCACGGACCCTGCCGCCAGCCCTGACCCCAGCCCGGCCCCAGCCCAAGTCCCAGCCTACAGCCTAGTTCTGCCCCAGCCCCGGCCCCAACCCAGCCCCAGCCCCTTCCCCAACCTCCGTCCCAGCCCTGCTCCCAGCCCCTGCCCCTGCCCCAGGCCCAGCCCAGACCCCAGCCCAGCCCCACCCTCGGCCCCAGCCCAGGCCCAACCCCAGCCCTGGACCCAGACCTAGCCCCAGCCCCAGCCCCGGCCCTGGCCCCGGCCCCGGCCCCAGCTCAGCCCCAACCCTGACCCAGCCCCAGCCCCAGGCACGGCCCAGCCCTGCCCCAGCCCTGGCTCCTGCCCCAGCCCCGGCCCCAGCCCCAGCCCCAGCCCTGCCCAAGGCTTGGTTCCAGCCCCGGACCCAGCCCAGCCCCAGCCCTACCCCTAACTCAGCCCTAGCCCCAGCCCTGTCCGCAGCCCCAGCCCCAGCCCCAGCCCCACCCTCGGCACCAGCCCAGCCCCAGCCCCGCCCCAAACTTGGCCCCAGCCCTGCACCAGCTCCATCCCTGCACCGAACCCAGCCCCAGCCCGGCCATCAGCCCCAGCCCCAGCCCCAGCCCCAGCCTCTGCCCCAACCCTGCCCCAGCCCTGCCCCAGCCCTAGCCCTAACCCCAGCCCAGTAGTGCCCTAGCCCCAGCCCGGCCCCCAGCCCAGCCCTGCCCCAGTCCTGCCCCAGCCCCAGGCCTGCCCAAGCCTTGGTTCCAGCCCCCTGCCCAAGCCCTGCCCCAGCCCCAGCCCTATCCCCAGCCCAGTCATGCCCCTGCCCCAGTCCCTGCCCCAGTCCCAGCCCTGCCCCAGCCCTGCCTCAGCCCAGCCCCAGCCCCAGCCCGGCCCCAGCCCTGCCCCAGCCCTGCCCCATCCCCATCCCTAGCCCAGCCCTGCCATCAGCCCAGCCCCATCCCGGCCCCATCCCTGCCCCCTACCCAGCCCCAGTCCCAGCCCAGCCCCAGCTCTGACCCCAGCCCAGTCCCAGCCCAGCCCTGCCCCCAGCCCCTGCCCCAGCCCTGCCCCAGCCCCAGCCCTAACCCCAGCCCAGTAGTGCCCTAGCCCCAGCCCAGCCCCCAGCCCAGCCCTGCCCCAGTCCTGCCCCAGCCCCAGCCCCAGGCCTGCCCAAGCCTTGGTTCCAGCCCCCTACCCCAGCCCTGCCCCCAACCCAGCCCCAGCCCTGCCCCAGCCCCACCCCAGCCCCATCACTTCCCAGCCCCCAGCACTTTCCAGCCCCCAGCACCAGTCTCAGCCCCAGCCCCAGCCCCGGCTCCAGCCCTGTCCCCAGCCCCAGCCCTGCCCCAGCCCCAGTCCTGCCCCAGCCCTGCCCCACCCAGACTCAGCCCTGCCCCAGCCCTGCCCTCACCCCAGACCCAACCCAAGCCCTAGCTCTGTGCCCAGCCCCAGCCCTGTCCCAGTCCCAGCCCCAGCCCTGCCCCATCCCCAGCCCTAGCCCAGCCCTGCCCTCAGCCCAGCCCCAGCCCCAGCCCAGCCCCACCCCCGGCCCCATTCCCGGCCCCAGCCCAGCCCTAGCCCAGCCCTGCCCCAGCCCCAGCCCTAGCCCAGCCCTGCCCTTAGCCCAGCCCCAGCCCCAGCCGGGCCCCAGCCCTGTCCACAGCCCCGGACCCTGCCCCAGACCCAGTCCTGCCCCATCCCAGCCCCCAGCCCCCATCCCCAGCCCTGCCCCAGCCCTGCCCAAGACTTGGTTCCAGCCCTGGCCCCAGCCCTCCCCCCAGCCCAGCCCCAGCCCAAGGCCCAGGCTCCAGCCTAGCTCTGCCCCAGCCCCGGCTCCAACCTCAGTCCCATCCCTGCTCCCAGCACTGGCCCCATCCCCGGCCCCAGCCCCAGCCACATCCCTGCCCCCAGCCCTGCCCCAGCTCAGTCCCAGCCACAGCCCAGCCCCAGCCCCGGACCCAGCCCCAGCCCTAGCCCCAGCCCTGCCCCCAGCCCAGCCACGGACCCTGCCGCCAGCCCTGACCCCAGCCCAGCCCCAGCCCAAGTCCCAGACTACAGCCTAGTTCTGCCCCAGCCCCGGCCCCAACCCAGCCCCAGCTCCTTCCCCAACCTCAGTCCCAGCCCTGTTCCCAGCCCCTGCCCCTGCCCCAGGCCCAGCCCAGACCCCAGCCCGGCCCCACCCTCGGCCCCAGCCCAGGCCCAACCCCAGCCCTGGACCCAGACCTAGCCCCAGCCCCAGCCCCGGCCCTGGCCCCGGCCCCGGCCCCAGCTCAGCCCCAACCCTGACCCAGCCCCAGCCCCAGGCACGGCCCAGCCCTGCCCCAGCCCTGGCTCCTGCCCCAGCCCCGGCCCCAGCCCCAGCCCCAGCCCTGCCCAAGGCTTGGTTCCAGCCCCGGACCCAGCCCAGCCCCAGCCCTACCCCTAACTCACCCTAGCCCCAGCCCTGTCCGCAGCCCCAGCCCCAGCCCCAGCCCCACCCTCGGCACCAGCCCAGCCCCAGCCCCGCCCCAACCTTGGCCCCAGCCCTGCACCAGCTCCATCCCTGCACCGAACCCAGCCCCAGCCCGGCCCCAGCCCCAGCCCCAGCCCCAGCCCCAACCCTGCCCCAGACCTGCCCTCAGCCCAGCCCCAGCCCTGCCCCAGCCCCGGCCCCAGCCTTAGCCCCAGACTTAGCCCTGACCAAGACTTGGTTCCTGCCCCAGCCCCTGCCCTGCCCCGGCCCAGACCCAGCCCCAGCCCAGCCCCTGCCCTGGACCCATTCCCGGCCCCAGCCCAGCCCTAGCCCAGCCCTGCCCCAGCCCCAGCCCTAGCCCAGCCCTGCCCTTAGCCCAGCCCCAGCCCCAGCCGGGCCCCAGCCCTGTCCACAGCCCCGGACCCTGCCCCAGACCCAGTCCTGCCCCATCCCAGCCCCCAGCCCCCATCCCCAGCCCTGCCCCAGCTCTGACCCCAGCCCAGTCCCAGCCCAGCCCTGCCCCCAGCCCCTGCCCCAGCCCTGCCCCAGCCCCAGCCCTAACCCCAGCCCAGTAGTGCCCTAGCCCCAGCCCAGCCCCCAGCCCAGCCCTGCCCCAGTCCTGCCCCAGCCCCAGCCCCAGGCCTGCCCAAGCCTTGGTTCCAGCCCCCTACCCCAGCCCTGCCCCCAACCCAGCCCCAGCCCTGCCCCAGCCCCATCACTTCCCAGCCCCCAGCACTTTCCAGCCCCCAGCACCAGTCTCAGCCCCAGCCCCAGCCCCGGCTCCAGCCCTGTCCCCAGCCCCAGCCCTGCCCCAGCCCCAGTCCTGCCCCAGCCCTGCCCCACCCAGACCCAGCCCTGCCCCAGCCCTGCCCTCACCCCAGACCCAACCCAAACCCTAGCTCTGTGCCCAGCCCCAGCCCTGTCCCAGTCCCAGCCCCAGCCCTGCCCCATCCCCAGCCCCCATCCCCAGCCCTGCCCTCAGCCCAGCCCCAGCCCCAGCCCAGCCCCACCCCCGGCCCCATTCCCGGCCCCAGCCCAGCCCTAGCCCAGCCCTGCCCCAGCCCCAGCCCTAGCCCAGCCCTGCCCTTAGCCCAGCCCCAGCCCCAGCCGGGCCCCAGCCCTGTCCACAGCCCCGGACCCTGCCCCAGACCCAGTCCTGCCCCATCCCAGCCCCCAGCCCCCATCCCCAGCCCTGCCCCAGCCCTGCCCTCACCCCAGCCCCGACCCAAGCCCCAGCCCAGTCCCAGTTCCAACCGTGCCCCAGCCCTGCCCCAGCCCCAGCCCCATCCCCATCCCCATACCTGCCCCCAGCACAGCCCCAGCACAGCTGCCGCCCCGGCCCCAGCTCAGTGCTAGCCCAGCCCAGCCCCAGCCCTGCCCCAGCCCTGCCCAAAACTTGGTTCCAGCCCTGGCCCCAGCCCTTCCCCCAGCCCAGCCCCAGCCCAAGGCCCAGGCTCCAGCCTAGCTCTGCCCCAGCCCCGGCTCCAACCTCAGTCCCATCCCTGCTCCCAGCACTGGCCCCATCCCCGGCCCCAGCCCCAGCCACATCCCTGCCCCCAGCCCTGCCCCAGCTCAGTCCCAGCCACAGCCCAGCCCCAGCCCCGGACCCAGCCCCAGCCCTAGCCCCAGCCCTGCCCCCAGCCCAGCCACGGACCCTGCCGCCAGCCCTGACCCCAGCCCGGCCCCAGCCCAAGTCCCAGACTACAGCCTAGTTCTGCCCCAGCCCCGGCCCCAACCCAGCCCCAGCCCCTTCCCCAACCTCCGTCCCAGCCCTGCTCCCAGCCCCTGCCCCTGCCCCAGGCCCAGCCCAGACCCCAGCCCAGCCCCACCCTCGGCCCCAGCCCAGGCCCAACCCCAGCCCTGGACCCAGACCTAGCCCCAGCCCCAGCCCCGGCCCTGGCCCCGGCCCCGGCCCCAGCTCAGCCCCAACCCTGACCCAGCCCCAGCCCCAGGCACGGCCCAGCCCTGCCCCAGCCCTGGCTCCTGCCCCAGCCCCGGCCCCAGCCCCAGCCCCAGCCCTGCCCAAGGCTTGGTTCCAGCCCCGGACCCAGCCCAGCCCCAGCCCTACCCCTAACTCAGCCCTAGCCCCAGCCCTGTCCGCAGCCCCAGCCCCAGCCCCAGCCCCACCCTCGGCACCAGCCCAGCCCCAGCCCCGCCCCAAACTTGGCCCCAGCCCTGCACCAGCTCCATCCCTGCACCGAACCCAGCCCCAGCCCGGCCATCAGCCCCAGCCCCAGCCCCAGCCCCAGCCCCAGCCTCTGCCCCAACCCTGCCCCAGCCCTGCCCCAGCCCTAGCCCTAACCCCAGCCCAGTAGTGCCCTAGCCCCAGCCCGGCCCCCAGCCCAGCCCTGCCCCAGTCCTGCCCCAGCCCCAGCCCCAGGCCTGCCCAAGCCTTGGTTCCAGCCCCCTGCCCAAGCCCTGCCCCAGCCCCAGCCCTATCCCCAGCCCAGTCATGCCCCTGCCCCAGTCCCTGCCCCAGTCCCAGCCCTGCCCCAGCCCTGCCTCAGCCCAGCCCCAGCCCCATCCCGGCCCCATCCCTGCCCCCTACCCAGCCCCAGTCCCAGCCCAGCCCCAGCTCTGACCCCAGCCCAGTCCCAGCCCAGCCCTGCCCCCAGCCCCTGCCCCAGCCCTGCCCCAGCCCCAGCCCTAACCCCAGCCCAGTAGTGCCCTAGCCCTAGCCCAGCCCCCAGCCCAGCCCTGCCCCAGTCCTGCCCCAGCCCCAGCCCCAGGCCTGCCCAAGCCTTGGTTCCAGCCCCCTACCCCAGCCCTGCCCCCAACCCAGCCCCAGCCCTGCCCCAGCCCCACCCCAGCCCCATCACTTCCCAGCCCCCAGCACTTTCCAGCCCCCAGCACCAGTCTCAGCCCCAGCCCCAGCCCCGGCTCCAGCCCTGTCCCCAGCCCCAGCCCTGCCCCAGCCCCAGTCCTGCCCCAGCCCTGCCCCACCCAGACTCAGCCCTGCCCCAGCCCTGCCCTCACCCCAGACCCAACCCAAGCCCTAGCTCTGTGCCCAGCCCCAGCCCTGTCCCAGTCCCAGCCCCAGCCCTGCCCCATCCCCAGCCCTAGCCCAGCCCTGCCCTCAGCCCAGCCCCAGCCCCAGCCCAGCCCCACCCCCGGCCCCATTCCCGGCCCCAGCCCAGCCCTAGCCCAGCCCTGCCCCAGCCCCAGCCCTAGCCCAGCCCTGCCCTTAGCCCAGCCCCAGCCCCAGCCGGGCCCCAGCCCTGTCCACAGCCCCGGACCCTGCCCCAGACCCAGTCCTGCCCCATCCCAGCCCCCAGCCCCCATCCCCAGCCCTGCCCCAGCCCTGCCCAAGACTTGGTTCCAGCCCTGGCCCCAGCCCTCCCCCCAGCCCAGCCCCAGCCCAAGGCCCAGGCTCCAGCCTAGCTCTGCCCCAGCCCCGGCTCCAACCTCAGTCCCATCCCTGCTCCCAGCACTGGCCCCATCCCCGGCCCCAGCCCCAGCCACATCCCTGCCCCCAGCCCTGCCCCAGCTCAGTCCCAGCCACAGCCCAGCCCCAGCCCCGGACCCAGCCCCAGCCCTAGCCCCAGCCCTGCCCCCAGCCCAGCCCCGGACCCTGCCGCCAGCCCTGACCCCAGCCCAGCCCCAGCCCAAGTCCCAGACTACAGCCTAGTTCTGCCCCAGCCCCGGCCCCAACCCAGCCCCAGCTCCTTCCCCAACCTCAGTCCCAGCCCTGTTCCCAGCCCCTGCCCCTGCCCCAGGCCCAGCCCAGACCCCAGCCCGGCCCCACCCTCGGCCCCAGCCCAGGCCCAACCCCAGCCCTGGACCCAGACCTAGCCCCAGCCCCGGCCCCGGCCCCAGCTCAGCCCCAACCCTGACCCAGCCCCAGCCCCAGGCACGGCCCAGCCCTGCCCCAGCCCTGGCTCCTGCCCTAGCCCCGGCCCCAGCCCCAGCCCCAGCCCTGCCCAAGGCTTGGTTCCAGCCCCGGACCCAGCCCAGCCCCAGCCCTACCCCTAACTCACCCTAGCCCCAGCCCTGTCCGCAGCCCCAGCCCCAGCCCCAGCCCCACCCTCGGCACCAGCCCAGCCCCAGCCCCGCCCCAACCTTGGCCCCAGCCCTGCACCAGCTCCATCCCTGCACCAAACCCAGCCCCAGCCCGGCCCCAGCCCCAGCCCCAGCCCCAGCCCCAACCCTGCCCCAGACCTGCCCTCAGCCCAGCCCCAGCCCTGCCCCAGCCCCGGCCCCAGCCTTAGCCCCAGACTTAGCCCTGACCAAGACTTGGTTCCTGCCCCAGCCCCTGCCCTGCCCCGGCCCAGACCCAGCCCCAGCCCAGCCCCTGCCCTGGACCCAGCCCCAGCCCAGCCCCCGCCCCACCCTCAACCCCAGCCCAGCTCCAGCCACAGACCAGCCCCAGCCCTGCCCCCAGCACAGCCCCAGCCCTGCCCAAGACTTGGTTCCAGCCCTGCTCCCAGCCCCGGCCCCAACCTCAGTCCCAGCCCTGCTCCCAGCCCCGGCCCCAGCCCAGGCCCAGCCAAGACCCCAGCCCAGCCCCAGCCCCAGACCTGCCACATCCCAGCCCCAGCCCCAGCCCCAGCCCTAGCCCAGCCCTACCCTCAGCCCAGCCCCAGCCCTGGACCCAGCCCCAGCCATGCCCCGAAGCCAGCCCCAGTCCCAGCCCAGCCCCAGCTCTGACCCCAGCCCAGCCCCCATCCCCAGCCCTGCCCCAGACCTGCCCTCAGCCCAGCCCCAGCCCAGCCCCAGCCACAGCCCAGCCCCAGCCCTGGACCCAGCCCCAGCCCAGCCCTGAAGCCAGCCCCAGCCCGGCCCCAGGCCTGCCCCAGCTCCGGCCCTAGCCCTGTTCCCAGCCCCAGCCCCTGCCCCAGCCCTGCCCCCAGCCCAGCCTCAGCCCCGGCCGCAGTCCTGCCCCAGTCCCAGCCCCACCCTCGGCCTCAGCCCAGCCCTGCCCTACCCCAGCCCTGCCCCAGAAACCGGGCCCAGCCCTGCCCCAGACCTTCCCCAGCCCCAGCCCCAGCCCCAGCCCCGGCCCCAGCCCTGCCCCAGCCCCAGTCCTGCCCAAGACTTGGTTCCAGCCCCGGCCCCAGCCCTGGCTCCAGCCCTACCCCAGCCCTGCCCCAGCCTCGGGCCCAGCCCTGTCCTAGGCCCAGCCCAGTCCCAGCCCAGCCCCAGCCCCTACCCCAGCCCTGCCCCAGCCCCAGCCCTAACTCCAGCCCAGTAGTGCCCTAGCCCCAGCCCGGCCCCCAGCCCAGCCCTGCCCCAGTCCTGCCCCAGCCCCAGCCCCAGGCCTGCCCAAGCCTTGGTTCCAGCCCCCTACCCCAGCCCTGCCCCCAACCCAGCCCCAGCCCTGCCCCAGCCCCATCACTTCCCAGCCCCCAGCACCAGTCTCAGCCCCGGCCCCAGCCCCGGCCCCAGCCCAGCCTCCAGCCCCGGCCCAAGCCCTGTCCAAGACTTGGTTCCAGCCCTGCCCCAGCCCTGCCCCCAGCCCAGCCCCAGCCCCGGCCCCAACTTCAGTCCCAGCCCAGCTCCCAGCCCCGGCCCCAGCCCAGGCCCCAGCCCTACCCCAGCCATGCCCCAGCCCAAGGTCCAGCCCTGCCCCAGCCCTGCCCCAGCCCCGGCCCCAGCCTTAGCCCCAGACTTAGCCCTGCCCAAGACTTGGTTCCTGCCCCAGCCCCTGCCCTGCCCCGGCCCAGCCCCAGCCCCGGCCCAGCCCCTGTCTGGACCCAGCCCCAGCCCAGCCCCCGCCCCACCCTCAACCCCAGCCCAGCTCCAGCCACAGACCAGCCCCTGCCCTGGACCCAGCCCCAGCCCAGCCCCCGCCCCACCCTCAACCCCAGCCCAGCTCCAGCCACAGACCAGCCCCAGCCCTGCCCCCAGCCCAGCCCCAGCCCCGGCCCCAACCTCAGTCCCAGCCCAGCTCCCAGCCCCGGCCCCAGCCCAGGCCCCAGCCCTACCCCAGCCATGCCCCAGCCCCGGACACAGCCCTGCCCCAGGCCCAGCCCAGACCCCAGCCCAGCCCCTCCCTCAGCCCCAGTCCCTGACCTGCCACAGCCCAGCCCCAGCCCCAGCCCCAGCCCGGCCCCAGCCCTGCCCCATCCCCAGCCTCAGCCCCAGCCCCGGCCCCAGCCCTGCCCCCAGCCCAGCCCCAGCCCCAGCCCCAGCCCTGCCCAAGACTTGGTTCCAGCCCTGCCCCAGCCCAGCCCTAGCCCAAGGCCCAGCCTCCAGCCTAGCTCTGCCCCAGCCCCGGCCCCAACCTCAGTCCCAGCCCTGCTCCCAGCACCGGCCCCATCCCCGTCCGCAGCCCTAGCCCACCCCTGCCCCAGCCCCAGCCACAGCCCCAGCCCCAGCCCCACCCCCGGCCCCAGCCCCGGCCCCTGCCCAGCCCCACTCCCATCCCTGCCCCCAGCCCTGCCCCAGCCCAGTCCCAGCCACAGCCCAGCCCCAGCCCCAGTCCTGCCCCAGCCCCGGCCCCAGCCCCAGCCCCAGCCCTGCCCCCAGCCCAGCCCCAGCCCTGCCCAAGACTTGGTTCCAGCCCTGCCCCAGCCCTGCCCCCAGCCCAGCCCCAGCCCCGGCCCCAACTTCAATCCCAGCTCAGCTCCCAGCCCCGGCCCCAGCCCCGGCCCCAGCCCAGGCCCCAGCCCTACCCCAGCCATGCCCCAGCCCCGGCCACAGCCCTGCCCCAGGCCCAGCCCAGCCCCAGCCCCTCCCTCAGCCCCAGCCCAGCCCCAGTTCCAGACCTGCCACAGCCCAGCCCCAGCCACAGCCCCGGCCCCAGCCCAGCCCTAGCCCAGCCCTGCCCCAGACACAGCCCTAGCCCTGGACCCAGCCCCAGCCATGCCCCGAAGCCAGCCCCAGTCCCAGCCCAGCCCCAGCTCTGACCCCAGCCCAGCCCCCATCCCCAGCCCAGCCCCAGCCCTGCCCCACCCCCGGCCCCATTCCCGGCCCCAGCCCCAGCCCTAGCCCAGCCCTGCCCTCAGCCCAGCCCCAGCCCCAGCCGGGCCCCAGCCCTGTCCACAGCCCCGGACCCTGCCCCAGACCCAGTCCTGCCCCATCCCAGCCCCCATCCCCGGCCCCAGCCCAGCCCTAGCCAAGCCCTGCCCCAGCCCCAGTCCTGCCCCAGCCCCAGTCCTGCCCCAGCCCTGACCCAGCCCAGACCCAGCCCTGCCCCAGCCCTGCCCTCACCTTAGACCCAACCCAAGCCCTAGCTCTGTGCCCAGACCCAGACCTGGACCCAGTCCCAGCCCCAGCCCTGTCCCAGTCCCAGCCCCAGCCCTGTCCCAGCCCCAGCCCCAGCCCCAGCCCCAGCCCTGGCCCCAGCCCAGCCCCAGCCCTGCCCAAGACTTGGTTCCAGCCCCGGCCCCAGCCCTGTCCCCATCCCAGCCCCAGCCCTGCCCAAGACTTGGTTCCAGCCCCGGCCCCAGCCCTGCCCCCAGCCCAGCCCCAGCCCCGGCCGCAGCCCAGCCCTAGCCCTAGACCTGCCCCAAGCCCCTGACCCCGCCCCAGCCCCAGCCCCAGCCCTGCCCCAGACCTACCCCAGCCCAGCGCCTGTCCCAGCCCAGCCCCAGCCCTGCCCCAGCCCCGGACCCAGCCCCATACCTGCCCCCAGCCCAGCCCAGCCCCAGCCTAGCCCCAGCCCTGCCCCAACTCCAGCCCCATCCCCGGCCCCAGCCCAGCTCTAGCCAAGCCCTGCCCCAGCCCCAGCCATGCCCTCGCCCCAGTCCTGCCCCAGCCCCAGTCCTGCCCCAGCCCTGCCCCAGCCCAGACCCAGCCCTGATCCAACCCTGCCCTCACCCCAGACCCAACCCAAGCTCTAGCTCTGTGCCACAGCCCCAGCCCTGGACCCAGTCCCAGCCCCAGCCCTGTCCCAGTCCCAGCCCCAGCCCCAGCCCCAGCCCTGGCCCCAGCCCTGCCCCAGCCCCAGTCCTGCCCCAGCCCCGGCCCCAGCCCCAGCCCCAGCCCTGTCCAAGACTTGTTTCCAGGCCCAGCCCCAGCCCTGCCCCCAGCCCAGACCCAGCCCAAGGTCCAGCCCTGCCCCAGCCGTGCCCCAGCCCCGGCCCCAGCCCTGCCCCAGCCCCAGCCCTGTCCCCAGCACAGCCCCAGCCCTGCCCAAGACTTGGTTCCAGCCCAGCCCCAGCCCCGGCCCCAACCTCAGTCCCAGCCCTGCTCCCAGCCCCGGCCCCAGCCCAGGCCCAGCCAAGACCCCAGCCCAGCCCCAGCCCCAGACCTGCCACAGCCCAGCCCCAGACACAGCCCCAGCCCTAGCCCAGCCCTACCCTCAGCCCAGCCCCAGCCCTGGACCCAGCCCCAGCCATGCCCCGAAGCCAGCCCCAGTCCCAGCCCAGCCCCAGCTCTGACCCCAGCCCAGCCCCCATCCCCAGCCCCAGCCCCAGCCCAGCCCCAGCCCCAGCCCCACCCCCAGCCCCAGCCCTGGCCCCTGCCCAGCCCCACTCCCATCCCTGCCCCCAGCCCTGCCCCAGCCCAGTCCCAGCCACAGCCCAGACCCAGCCCCAGCCCCAGCCCAAGCCCCAGCCCCGGCCCCAACCCCAGCCCCAGCCCCGGCCCTGCCCTCAGCCCAGCCCCAGCCCTGCCCAAGACTTGGTTCCAGCCCCGGCCCCAGCCCTGTCCCCAGCCCAGCCCCAGCCCCAACCTCAGTCCCAGCCCTGCTCCCAGCCCCGGCCCCAGCCCAGGCCCCAGCCCTACCCCAGCCATGCCCCAGCCCCGGCCACAGCCCTGCCCCAGGCCCAGCCCAGCCCCAGCCCCTCCCTCAGCCCCAGCCCAGCCCCAGTCCCAGACCTGCCACAGCCCAGCCCCAGCCACAGCCCCGGCCCCAGCCCAGCCCTAGCCCAGTCCTGCCCCAGCCCCAGCCCTAGCCCAGCCCTGCCCTCAGCCCAGCCCCAGCCCCAGCCGGGCCCCAGCCCTGTCCACAGCCCCGGACCCTGCCCCAGACCCAGTCCTGCCCCATCCCAGCCCCCAGCCCCCAGCCCCAGCCCTGCCCCAGCCCTGCCCTCACCCCAGCCCCGACCCAAGCCCCAGCCCAGTCCCAGTTCCAACCGTGCCCCAGCTCTGTCCCCGCCCCAGCCCCTGCCCCAGCCCTGCCCCAGACCTACCCCAGCCCAGCGCCGGTCCCAGCCCAGCCCCAGCCCTGACCCAGCCCTGGACCCAGCCCCATACCTGCCCCCCGCCCAGCCCCAGCCCCAGCCTAGCCCCAGCCCTGCCCCACCCCCGGCCCCATCCCCGGCCCCAGCCCAGCCTTAGCCAAACCCTGCCCCAGCCCCAGCCCTGCCCCAGCCCCAGTCCTGCCCCAGCCCTGACCCAGCCCAGACCCAGCCCTGCCCCAGCCCTGCCCTCACCTTAGACCCAACCCAAGCCCTAGCTCTGTGCCCAGACCCAGACCTGGACCCAGTCCCAGCCCCAGCCCTGTCCCAGTCCCAGCCCCAGCCCTGTCCCTGTCCCAGCCCCAGCCCCAGCCCCAGCCCTGGCCCCAGCCCAGCCCCAGCCCTGCCCAAGACTTGGTTCCAGCCCCGGCCCCAGCCCAGCCCTAGCCCTAGACCTGCCCCTGGCCCCTGTCCCCGCCCCAGCCCCAGCCCCAGCCCTGCCCCAGACCTACCCCAGCCCAGCGCCGGTCCCAGCCCAGCCCCAGCCCTGGACCCAGCCCCATACCTGCCCCAGCCCTGCCCCAGACCTACCCCCAGCCCAGCGCCGGTCCCAGCCCAGCCCCAGCCCTGACCCAGCCCCATACCTGCCCCCAGCCCTGCCCCAGACCTACCCCAGCCCAGCGCCGGTCCCAGCCCAGCCCCAGCCCCGGACCCAGCCCCATACCTGCCCCCAGCCCAGCCCAGCCCCATCCCCATCCCTGCCCCCCCGCCCAGCCCCAGCCCCAGCCTAGCCCCAGCCCTGCCCCAACTCCAGCCCCATCCCCGGCCCCAGTCCAGCCCTAGCCAAGCCCTGCCCCAGCCCCAGCCCTGCCCCAGCCCAGACCCAGCCCTGACCCAGCCCTGCCCTCACCCCAGACCCAACCCAAGCCCTAGCTCTGTGCCCAGACCCAGACCTGGACCCAGTCCCAGCCCCAGCCCTGTCCCAGTCCCAGCCCCAGCCCTGTCCCAGCCCCAGCCCCAGCCCCAGCCCCAGCCCTGGCCCCAGCCCAGCCCCAGCCCTGCCCAAGACTTGGTTCCAGCCCCGGCCCCAGCCCTGTCCCCATCCCAGCCCCAGCCCTGCCCAAGACTTGGTTCCAGCCCCGGCCCCAGCCCTGCCCCCAGCCCCAGCCCTGCCCCAGTCCTGGACCCAGCCCCAGCCCCAGTCCTGCCCCATTTCAGGCCCCATCCCCAGCCCTGCCCCAGCCCTGCCCTCAGCCCAGCCCCAGCCCCAGCCCGGCCCCAGTCCTGCCCCAGCCCCGGCCCCAGCCCTACCCTGGACCCAGCCCCAGCCCAGCCCCAGCCCTGTCCCAGCCCCAGCCCTGCACCGAACCCAGCCCCAGCCTGGCCCCAGCCCTGCCCCAGCTCTGGCCCCAGCCCAGTCCCCAGCCCCGGCCCCTGCCCCAGCCCCAGCCCAGCTCCAGCCACAGACCAGCCCCAGCCCTGCCCCAGCCCAACCCCAGCCACAGCCCTGCCCCAGCCCTGTCCCCAGCCCTGCCCCAGCCCAGCCCCAGCCCTGCCCAAGACTTGGTTCCAGCCCCGGCCCCAGCCCTGTCCCCAGCCCAGCCCCAGCCCTGCCCAAGACTTGGTTCCAGCCCCGGCCCCAGCCCTGCCCCAGCCCAGCCCCAGCCCTGGACCCAGCCCCAGCCCCACCCCAGCCTCATCCCCCACCCAAGCCCAGCCCTGCCCCAGCCCAGCCCCAGCCCCATCCATTCCTCCAGCCCAGCCCAGCCCCAGCCCCAGCCCAGCCCCCAGCCCAGCCCCAGCCCCAGCGCTGCCCTAGCCCTGCCCCAGCCCCAGCCCAGCCCCAGCCCCAGCCCAACCCCAGCCCCAGCCCTGCCCCAGCCCAACCCCAGCCACAGCCCTGCCCCAGCCCTGGACCCAGCCCCAGCCCCAGCCCCACCCCCGGCCCCATCCCTGGCCCTAGCCCAGCCCTAGCCCAGCCCTGACCCAGCCCCAGCCCTAGCCCAGCCCTGCCCTCAGCCCAGCCCCAGGCCCGGACCCAGCCCCGGCCTCAGCCCAGCCCTAACCTAGCCCTGCCCCAGCCCCAGCCCTAGCCCAGCCGTGCCCTCAGCCCAGCCCCAGCCCTGGACCAAGCCCCAGCCCTGAGCCGAACCCAGCCCCAGCCTGGCCCCAGCCCTGCCCTAGCTCCAGCCCTAGCCCTGTCCCCAGCCTCGGCCCGTGCCCCTGCCCCAGCCCCAGCCCTGCCCTCACTCCAGCCCCAGACCCAGCCTGGCCCCAGCCCCGTCCTCAGCCCCAGCCACAGCCCAGCCCCAGGCCCAGCCCCAGCCCCAGCCCCAGGCCTGACCTCAGCCCTGCCCCAGTCCTGGCTCCTGCCCGAGCCCTGGCTCCAGCCCCAGCCCCAGCCGTGCCCATGCCTTGGTTCCAGCCCCAGGCTCAGCCCCATCCTTGCCCCCAGCCCCAGCCCCAGCCCTACCCCAGTCCCTGCCCCAGCCCAGTCCTGGTCCCAGCCCTGCCCCAGCCCAAGCCCCAGCCCAGCCCCAGCCCCAGCCCTGCCCCAGTCCCTGCCCTAGCCCAGTCCTGGTCCCAGCCCTGCCCCAGCCGAAGCCCCAGCCCAGACCCAGCCCCAGCCCTGCCCCAGTCCCTGCCCCAGCCCAGTCCTGGTCCCAGCCCTGCCCCAGCCCAAGGCCCAGCCCTACCCCAGCCCCGGCCCCAGTCTCAGTCCCAGCCCAGCTCCCAGCCCCTACCCCAGCCCTGCCTACAGCCCCTGCCCCAGCCCTGGCCCAGTCCCTGCCCCAACCCAGTCCTGGTCCCAGCCCAGGCCCAGCCCTAGCCCCAGCCCTACACCAGCCCTGCCCCAGCCTCAGCCGCAGCCCAGCCCCTGCCCCAGCCCTACCCCTGCCCAGTCCCGGTCCATGCCCAGCCCCAGCACCAGCCCCTGCCCTGGACCCAGCCCCAGCCCCACCCTAGCCTCATCCCCAGCCCAGACCCAGCCCTGCCCCAGCCCATGCCCCAGCCCCAGCCCCAGCCCCATCCGTTCCCCCAGCCCAGCCACAGCCCCAGCCACAGCCCTGCCCCAGCCCAGCCCCAGCCCTGCCCCAGCCCGAGCCCCAGCCCCAGCACCAGCCCTGCCCCAGCCGCAGCCCCAGTCCCAGCCCAGCCCCAGCCCTACCCCGGCCCCAGTCCTGCCCTAGCCCCGGCCCCAGCCCTACCCTGGACCCAGCCCCAGCCCCAGCCCAGCCCCAGCCCTGCCCCAGCCTAGCCCCAGCCCCAGCCCAGCCCCTGCCCTGGACCCAGTCCCAGCCCCAGCCCTGCACCAATCCCAGCCCCAGCCCAGCCCCAGCCCTGCCCCAGCTCTGGCCGCAGCCCTGTCCCCAGCCCCGGCCCCTGCCCCAGCCCCAGCCCTAGCCCAGCCCTGCCCTCAGCCCCAGCCCCAGCCCCAGCCCCACCCTCGGCCCCAGCCCAGCCCCAGCCCCAGCCCTGCCCAAGCCTTGGTTCCAGCCCCAGCCCCAGCCCTGCCCAAGCCTTGGTTCCAGCCCCAGCCCCAGCCCTGCGCCAACAAAGCCCCAGCTTCAAGCCTAGTCCTGCCCCAGCCCTGGCCCCAATCCAGCCCCACCCTGGCCCCAGCCCCAGCCCAGCCCCTGCCCTGGACCCAGCCCCAGCCCCACCCCAGCCTCATCCCCAGGCCAGCCCCAGCCCTGCCCCAGCCCACGCCCCAGTCCCAGCCCCAGCCCCATCCGTTCCCCCAGCCCAGCCCAGCCCCATCCCAATCCCTGCCCCCAGCCCAGCCCTAGCCCAGCCCTGCCCTCAGCCCAGCCCCAGGCCCGGACCCAGCCCCGGCCTTAGCCCAGCCCTAACCTAGCCCTGCCCCAGCCCCAGGCCTAGCCCAGCCGAGCCCTCAGCCCAGCCCCAGCCCTGGACCAAGCCCCAGCCCTGAGCCGAACCCAGCCCCAGCCTGGCCCCAGCCCTGCCCTAGCTCCAGCCCTAGCCCTGTCCCCAGTCTCGGCCCGTGCCCCTGCCCCAGTCCCAGTCCTGCCCCATCCCAGCCCCCAGCCCCAGCTCTGCCCTCAGCCCAGCCCCAGACCCAGCCTGGCCCCAGCCCTGTCCGCAGCCCCAACCCTACCCCAGCCCTACCCCGGCCTCGGGCCCAGCCCTGTCCCAGGCCCAGCCCAGACCCCAGCCCAGCCTCAGCCCCGGCCCCGGCCCCAGCCCTGCCCCAGCCCCAGCCCTAGCCCAGCCCTGCCCTCAGCCCAGCCCTAGCTCGGCCACAGCCCTGTCCCCAGCCCAACCCCTGCCCCAGCCCTACCCCTGCCCAGTCCCGGTCCATGCCCAGCCCCAGCCCCAGCCCCACCCCTGGCCCCAGCCCCTGCCCCAGCCAAGCCCCAGCCCCAGCCCCAGCCCCTGCCCTGGACCCAGCCCCGCCCTCAGTCCAGCCCCAGGCCCGGACCCAGCCCCGGCCTCAGCCCAGCCCTAACCTAGCCCTGCCCCAGCCCCAGGCCTAGCCCAGCCCCAGCCCCAGCCCAACACCTGGCCCCAGCCCCTGCCCCAGCCCCACTCCTGCCCCATCACAGGCCCCATCCCCAGCCCTGCCCCAGCCCTGCCCTCAGCCCAGCCCCAGCCCCAGCCCCCAGCCCCGAGCCCCGGCCCTGCCCCAGCCCAACCGTGGCAACAGCCCTGCCCCAGCCCCAGCCCGGCCCCAGCCCTGACCCAGACCCGGCCCCAGCCCTGTCCCCAGCCCCATCCCTAGCCCAGCCCCTGCCCTGCCCCAGCCCCAGTCCCAGCCCCAGCCCCAGCCCTGCCCCAGCCCAACCCCAGCCCTAACCCAGCCCCCAGCCCCGGCCCTGCCCCAGCCCAACCCCGGCCACAGCCCGGCCCCAGCCCTGGACCCAGCCCCAGCCCCAGCCCCATCCCTGGCCCCATCCCCTGCCCCAGCCCAGCCCTAGCCCAGCCCTGCCCTCAGCCCAGCCCCAGGCCCGGACCCAGCCCCGGCCTCAGCCCAGCCCTAACCTAGCCCTGCACCAGCCCCAGGCCTAGCCCAGCCGAGCCCTCAGCCCAGCCCCAGCCCTGGACCAAGCCCCAGCCCTGAGCCGAACCCAGCCCCAGCCATGCCCACAGCCCAGCCCTGTCCCCAGCCTCGGCCCGTGCCCCTGCCCCAGTCCCAGTCCTGCCCCATCCCAGCCCCCAGCCCCATCCCTGCCCTCAGCCCAGCCCCAGACCGAGCCTGGCCCCAGCCCTGTCCCCAGCCCCAGCCACAGCCCCAGGCCCAGCCCCAGCCTAAACCCAGCCCTAGCCCAGCCCCCAGCCCCCGCCCTGCCCCAGCCCCGGCCCCAACCCAGCCCCAGCCCCAGCCCCAAACTCAGTCCCAGCCCTATCCCAGGCCCAGACGATCCCCCAGCCCAGCCTCAGCCCCGGCCCCAGCCCTGCCCCAGCTCGGGCCCCAGCCCTGTCCACAGCCCCGGCCCCTGCCCCAGCCCCAGTCCTGCCCCATCCCAGCTTCCATCCCCAGCCCAGCCCCAGCCCTGCCCTCAGCCCAGCCCCAGCCCCAGCTCTGGCCTCAGCCCTGTCCCCAGCCCCAGCCCCAGCAACAGCCCCAGCCCAGCCACAGCCACAGCCCAGCCCCAGCCCAGCCACAATCCCAGGCTTGCCTTAGCCTCAGCCCCGGACCCAGTCCTGGTCCCAGCCACAGCCCCATCCCGGCCCCCAGCCCAGCCCAGCCCCATCCCCATCCCTGACCCCAGCCCCAGCCCCAGCCGAGCCCCAGCCCTTCCCCAGCCCCAGCCCTAGCTCCTGCCCTAGCCCAGCCCCAGCCGCATCCCTGCCCCCAGCCCAGCCCTAGCCCAGCCCTGAGCCAGCCCCCGACCTGCCCCAGCCCCGGCCCCAATCCAGCCCCAGCCCAACCCCTATTTCTGCCCTAGCCCCAGCCCTGTCCCAAGCCCAGCCACAGCCCTGCCCCCAGCCCAGCCCTAGCCCAGCCCTGACCCAGCCCCCAACCTGCCCCAGCCCCAGCTCTAGCCCAGCCCTGTCCTCAGCCCAGCCCCAGGCCTGGACCCAGCCCCATCCCTGCCCCGGCCCCAGCCCAGCCCCAGCCCTATACCTGCCCCCAGCCCAGCCCTAGCCCAGCCCTGCCCCAGCCCCAGACCTGCCCCAGCCCCAGCCCTTGCCAAGCCCTGCCCTCAGCCCAGCCCCAGGCCTGGACCCAGCCCCAGCCCTGCCGAGAACACAGCCCCAGCCCCCTCCCCATCCCTGGCCCCAGCCCAGCCCCAGCCCCAGGCCAGCCCTAACCTAGCCCTGCCCCAGCCCCAGGCCTAGCCCAGCCCTGTCCTCAGCCGTGCTCCAGTCCCAGTCCCAGTCCCAGCCCAGGCCCAGCCCTCACCCCAGCCCCAGCCCCATCCGTTCCCCCAGCCCAGCCCAGCCCCATCCCCATCCCTGCCCCCAGCCCAGCCCCAACCCCAGCCCTACCCCATCCCTGCCCCAGCCTCAGGCCCAGCCCTGCCCCAGGCCCAGCCCAGACCCCAGCCCAGCCCCACCCTCATCCCCAGCCCTGTCCCCAGCCCCAACCCTGCCCCAGCCCCAGCCCAAGGCACAGCCCCAGCCCTGCCCCAGCCCTGGCTCCTGCCCCAGCCCCGGCCCCATCCACAGCTCTAGCCCTGCCCAAACCTTGGTTCCAGCCCCGGCCCCAGCACAGACCCAGCCCTACCCCTAACTCAGCCCTAGCCCAGCCCTGTCCGCAGCCCCAGCCCCAGCCCCACCCTCGGCACCAGCCCAGCCCCAGCCCCAGCCTCGGCCCCAGACTCGGCCCCAGCCCAGCCCCAGCCCTAGCCCTGCCCCAGTCCCCGCCCCAGCCCCAGACACAGCCCCAGCCCTGCCCAGCCCCAGCCCCAGCCCAGCCCCGGTCCCAGCCCAGCCCCATCCCCGCTCCCAGCCCAGCCCAGCCCCATCCCCATCCTTGCCCCCAGCCCCAGCCCCATCCCTGCCCCCAGCCCAGCCCTAGCCCAGCCCTCACCCAGCCCCAGCCCTGCGCCAGCCACGGCCCCAGCCCCAGCCGCAGCCCTGCCCAAACCTTGGTTCCAGCCCCGGCCCCAGCACAGCCCCAGCCCTACCCCTAACTCAGCCCTAACCCCAGCCCTGTCCGCAGCCCCAGCCCCAGCCCCAGCCCAGCCCCAGTTCCAGCCCTGCCCCAGCCCTGCCCAAGACTTGGCCCCACCCCTGCCCCAGCCTTGTCCCCAGCCCCTTCCCTGCCCCAGCCCTACCCCAGCCCAGTCCCGGTCCCAGCCCAGGCCCAACCCTGCCCCAGCCCCAGCCCCATCCGTTCCCCCAGCCCAGCCCATCCCCATCCCCATCCCTGCCCTCAGCCCAGCCCCAGCCCCAGCCCTACCCCAGCCCCGGCCCCAACCCCGGCTCCAGCCCTCCCCCCAGTCCCCAGCCCAGCCCAGTCTTGGTCCCAGCCCAGACCCAGCCCTGCCCCAGCCCCAGCCCTAGCCCAGCCCTACCCTCAGGCCCCAGCCCCAGCCCCAGCCCCAGCCCTGCCCTAGACTTGGTTCCAGCCCTGACCCCAGCCCTGCCCTCAGCCCAGCCCCAGCCAGGCCCCAGCCCTGTCCGCATCCCCAGCCCCAGCCCCAGCCCCACCCTCGGCCTCAGCCCAGCCCTGCCCTACCCCAGCCCCACCCTCGGCCTCAGCCCAGCCCTGCCCTACCCCAGCCCTGCCCCAGAAACCAGCCCCAGCCCTGCCCCAGCCCCAGCCCTAGCCCAGCCCTGCCCCAGCCGACCCGGGCCCTACCCAGCCCCAGACCCGGCCCCAACCTCAGTCCCAGCCCTGCTCCCAGCCCCGGCCCCAGGCCCTACTCCAGCCCTACCCCAGCCCTGCCCCAGCCTCGGGCCCAGCCCTGTCCCAGGCCCAGCCCAGAACCCAGCCCAGCCTCAGCCCCAGCCCCAGCCCTGCCCCAGCCCCAGCCCCAGCCCTAGCCCAGCCCTGCCCTCAGCCCCAGCCCCAGCCCCAGCCCTACCCTCGGCCCGAGACCAGCCCCGGCCCCAGCCCTAGCCCAGCCCTGCCCCAGCCCCAGCCCGGCCCCAGCCCTGTCCCCAGCCCCAGCCACAGCCCAGCCCCAGCCCTGTCCCCAGCACAGCCCCAGCCCTGCCCCAGTCCCAGCCACAGCCCCGGCCCCAGCCACAGCCCAGGCCCAGCCCCATCCCTGCCCCCAGCCCAGTCCCAGCCCCAGCCCCGTCCCCAGCCCTGCCCAAGGCTTGGGTCCAGCCCCAGCCCCAGCCCTGCACCCAGCCCAGCCCCAGCCCCGGCCTCAACCTCAGATCCAGCCCTGCTCCCAGCCCCGGCTCCAGCCCTACCCCAGCCCTGCCCCAGCCTCGAGCCCAGCCCTGTCCCAGGCCCAGCCCAGACCCAGCCCTGCCCCAGTCCCAGCCCCAGTCCCAGTCCCAGCCCCAGCCCCAGCCCCAGCCCCAGGCCAGCCCTAACCTAGCCCTGCCCCATTCCCAGCCCTACCTCATCCCTGCCGTCAGCCCAGCCCCAGCGTTAGACCCAGCCCTACCCCAGCCCAAGCCCCAGCCCCAGCAACAGCCCCATCCTAGCCCCCAGCCCAGCTCAGCCCCATCTCCATCCCTGACCCCAGCCCCAGCCCCAGCCCAGCCCCAGCTCCATCCCTGACCCCAGCCCCAGCCCCAGCCCAGCCCCAGCCCTTCCGCAGCCCCAGCCTCAGCCTCGGCCCCAGCCCAGCACTAGCCCAGCCCTGCCCCAGGCCCAGCCCTAGCCCAGCCCTGCCCTCAGCCCAGCCTCAGCCCGGCCCCAGCCCCAGTCCTGCCCCAGCCCAGGCTCCATTCCAAGACCTGCCCCAGCCCTGCCCCAGAAACCAGGCCCAGCCTTGCCCCAGGCCCAGCCCAAGCCCCAGCCCAGCCCCACCCCAGCCTTGCCCCAGTCCCTGCCCCAGCCCAGTCCTGGTCCCAGCCCAGCCCCAGCCCTGCCCCCACCCCGGCCCCAGCCCCGGCCCCAGACTCGGCCCCAGCCCAGCCCCAGACACAGACCCAGCCCTGTCCAGCCCCAGCTCCAGCCCAGCCCCGGACCCAGCCCAGCCCCAGCCCTGCCCCAGCCCCAGCCCCGGCCCCAGTTCAGTGCTAGCCCAGCCCTGCCCCCAGCCCAGCACCAGCCCTGCCCCAGGCCCAGCCGCAGCTCCAGCCCTGCCCCATTCCCAGCCCTGCCCCAGCCCTGTCCCCAGCCCCAGCCACAACCCAGCCCCAGCCCTGGCCCCAGCCACAGCCACAGCCCAGCCCCAACGATGCTCCAGCCCCAGCCCCAGGCACGGCCCCAGCCCCGCCCCAGCCCCGGCCCCAGCCCCAGCCCCAGCCCTGCCCAAGGCTTGGTTGCAGCCCTAGCCCCAGCCCTGCTCCCAGCCCCGGCTCCAGCCCTACCCCAGCCCTGCCCCAGCCTCGAGCCCAGCCCTGTCCCAGGCCCAGCCCAGACCCAGCCCTGCCCCAGTCCCAGCCCCTGTCCCAGTCCCAGCCCCAGCCCCAGCCCCAGGCCAGCCCTAACCTAGCCCTGCCCCATTCCCAGCCCTACCTCATCCCTGCCGTCAGCCCAGCCCCAGCGTTAGACCCAGCCCTACCCCAGCCCAAGCCCCAGCCCCAGCAACAGCCCCATCCTGGCCCCCAGCCCAGCCCAGCCCCAGCCCCATCCCTGACCCCAGCCCCAGCCCCAGCCCAGCCCCAGCCCTTCCGCAGCCCCAGCCTCAGCCTCGGCCCCAGCCCAGCACTAGCCCAGCCCTGCCCCAGGCCCAGCCCTAGCCCAGCCCTGCCCTCAGCCCAGCCTCAGCCTTGGCCCCAGCCCAGCACTAGCCCAGCCCTGCCCCCAGTCCTAGCCCAGCCCTGCCCCAGGCCCAGCCCTATCCCAGCCCTATCCCAGCCCTGCCCTCAGCCCAGCCTCAGCCTTGGCCCCAGCCCAGCACAGGCCCATCCCTGCCCCCACCCCTAGCCCAGCCCTGCCCCAGGCCCAGCCTTTGACCAGCCCTGCCCTCAGCCCAGACTCAGCCCGGCCCCAGCCCCAGCCCTGCCCCAGTCCAGGCCCCATCCCCAGCCCTACCCCCAGCCCTGCCCCAACCCCAGCCCTACCCCCATCCCTGCCCCAGCCTCGGGCCCAGCCCTACCCCAGGCCCAGCCCAGACCCCAGCGCAGCCCCACCCTCATCCCCAGCCCTGTCCCCAGCCCCAGCCCTGCCCCAGCTCAGCCCCAGCCCCAGCCCAGCCCCTGCCCTGGACCCAGCCCCAGCCCAGCCCAGCACCAGCCCCAGCCCAGCCCCAGCCCTGGACCCAGCCCCAGCCCAGCCCAGCCCCAGCCCCAGCTCTGCCCCAGGCCCAGCCCTAGCCCAGCCCTAGCCCAGCCCTAGCCTCAGCCCAGACTCAGCCCGGCCCCATCCCCATCCCTACCCCAGCCCTGCCCCAGCCCCGCCCCAGCCCCATCCCCATCCCTACCCCAGCCCTGGTCCCAGCCCCAGCCCCAGCCCAGCCTCAGCCCCAGCCCTGCACCTAGCCCCAGCCCCAGCCCTCACCCCCAGCCCCAGCCCCAGCGCCAGCCCTGCCCCAGCCCCATCCCCATCCCTACCCCCAGCCCAGCCCCAATCCCAGCCCTACCCCATCCCTGCCCCAGCCTCGGGCCCAGCCCTGCCCCAGGCCTGTCCCCCAGACCCCAGCCCAGCCCCACCCTCATCCCCAGCCCTGTCCCCAGACCCAGCCCTGCCCCAGGCCAGCCCCAGCCCCAGCCCAGCCCCAGCCCTGGACCCAGCCCCAGCCACAGCCCCAGCCACAGCCCCAGCCCTGCCCCAGACCAGCCCAAGCCCCAGCCCAGCCCCAGCCCCAGCCGCAGCCCCAGCCCCAGCCCTGCCCCAGACCAGCCCCAGCCCCAGCCCTGCCCCAGCCCAGCCCCAGCCACAGCCCAGCCCCAGCCCTGGACCCAGTCCCAGCCCCTTCCCCAGCCCCAGCCCTGCCCCAGACCAGCCCAAGCCCCAGCCCAGCCCCTTCCCCAGCCCCAGCCCCAGCCCCAGCCCTGCCCCAGACCAGCCCCAGCCCCAGCCCCAGCCCTGCCCCAGACCAGCCCCAGCCCCAGCCCTACCCCAGCCCAGGCCAGCCCCAGCCCCAGCCCAGCCCCAGCCCTGGACCCAGCCCCAGCCACAGCCCCAGCCACAGCCCCAGCCCTGCCCCAGACCAGCCCAAGCCCCAGCCCAACCCCAGCCCCAGCCGCAGCCCCAGCCCCAGCCCTGCCCCAGACCAGCCCCAGCCCCAGCCCTGCCCCAGCCCAGCCCCAGCCACAGCCCAGCCCCAGACCAGCCCCAGCCCCAGCCCTGCCCCAGACCAGCCCCAGCCCAACCCCAGCCCCAGCCGCAGCCCCAGCCCCAGCCCTGCCCCAGACCAGCCCCAGCCCCAGCCCTGCCCCAGCCCAGCCTCTTCCCCAGCCCCAGCCCCAGCCCCAGCCCTGCCCCAGCCCAGCCCCAGCCCCAGCCCTGCCCCAGCCCAGCCCAGCCCCAGCCACAGCCCTGCCCCAGCCCCAGCCCCAGCCCTGCCCCAGCCCAGCCGCAGCCCCAGTCCTGCCCCAGCCCAGCCGCAGCCCCAGCCCCAGCCCTGCCCCAGCCCCAGCCCCAGCCCTGCCCCAGACCAGCCCCAGCCCCAGCCCTGCCCCAGCCCAGCCGCAGCCACAGCCACAGCCCTGCCCCAGCCCCAGCCCCAGCCCTGCCCCAGACCAGCCCCAGCCCCAGCCCTGCCCCAGCCCAGCCGCAGCCCCAGCCCCAGCCCTGCCCCAGCCCCAGCCCCAGCCCTGCCCCAGCCCAGCCCCAGCCCCAACCCTGCCCCAGCCCAGCCCAGCCCCAGCCACAGCCCAGCCACAGCCCTGGACCCAGCCGCATCCCCAGCCCATCCCCAGCCCCAGCCCTGCCCCGAACCCAGCCCCAGCCTGGACCCTGCCCTGCCCCAGCTCTGGCCCTAGCGCTGTCCCCAGACCCGGCCCCTGCCCCAGCCCCAGTCCTGCCCCATCCCAACCCCCAGCCCCAGCCCTGCCCCAGCCCTGCCCCAGCCCAGCCACAGCCCCAGGCCTGCCCCAGCCCAGCCACAGCCCCAGCCCAGCCACAGTCCTGGACCCAGCCCCAGCCCCAGCCCAGCCCCAGCCCTGCCCCAGCCTCGGGTCCAGCCCTGCCCCAGGCCCAGCCCAGACCCCAGCCCAGCCCCACCCTCATCCCCAGCCCAGCCCCAGCTCCAGCCCTGCCCCAGCCCTGCCCTCAGCCCAGCCCCAGCCCCAGCCTGGCCCGAGCCCTGCCCCAGACCCGGCCCCAGCCCTGCCTGAGACCCAGCCCCAGTCCTGCCCCAGCCCCGGCCCCAGCCCAGCCATAGACTTGCTTCCAGCCCAGCCCCAGCCCCAGCCTTGCCCCAGTCCCCGCCCCAGGCCAGTCCTGGTCCCAGCCCAGCCACAGCCCTGGAGCCAGCCCCAGCCCCAGCCCAGCCCCAGCCCTGCCCCAGCCTCGGGTCCAGCCCCGCCCCAGGCCCAGCCCAGACCCCAGCCCAGCCCCACCCTCATCCCCAGCCCAGCCCCAGCTCCAGCCCTGCCCCAGCCCTGCCCTCAGCCCAGCCCCAGCCCCAGCCTGGCCCGAGCCCTGCCTGAGACCCAGCCCCAGTCCTGCCCCAGCCCCGGCCCCAGCCCAGCCATAGACTTGGTTCCAGCCCAGCCCCAGCCCCAGCCTTGCCCCAGTCCCCCGCCCCAGGCCAGTCCTGGTCCCAGCCCAGCCCCAGCCCTGCCCCAGCCCCAGCCCCAGCCCCAGCCCCAGCCCCAGCCCCACCCTTGGCCTCAGCCCAGTCCTGCCCTACGCCAGCCCTGCCCCAGAAACCAGGCCCAGCCTTGACCCAGGCCCAGCCCAAGCCCCAGCCCTGCACCCAGCCCCAGCCCAGCCCCACCCCAGCCTTGCCCCAGTCCCCGCCCCAGCCCAGTCCTGGTCCCAGCCCAGTCCTGGTCCCAGCCCTGCCCCAGCCCCGGCCCCGGCCCCAGCCCAGCCCCATTCCTAGCCCTGCCCCCGTCCCAGCCCCAGACCCAGACACAGACCCAGCCCTGTCCAGCCCCAGCCCCAGCCCAGCCCCAGCCCCAGCCCCGGCCCCAGCTCAGTGCTAGCCCAGCCCTGCCCCCAGCCCAGCACCAGCCCTGCCCCAGGCCCAGCTGCAGCTCCAGCCCTGCCCCATTCCCAGCCCTGCCCCAGCCCAGCCCCAGCCCCAGCCCGGCCCCACCCTTGTCCCCAGCCCCAGCCACAGCCCAGCCCCAGCCCTGTCCCCAGCCACAGCCACAGCCCAGCACCAATGATGCTCCAGCCCCAGCCCCGGCCCTGCCCCAGCCCCAGCCCTGCCCAAACCTTGGTTCCAGCCCCAGCCCCAGCCCCAACCTTGGCCCCAGCCCAGCCCCAGTTCCAGCCCTGTTCCAGCCCAGCCCCGGCCCCAGCCCCGGCCCCAGACTCGGCCCCAGCCCTACCCCAGCCCAGTCCCGGTCCCAGCCCAGGCCCAGCCCTGCCCCAGCCCCAGCCCCATCCGTTCCCCCAGCCCAGACCTGCCCCATCCCCAGCCCTGACCCCAGCCCAGCCCCAGCCCCAGCCTTACACCAGCCATGCCCCAGCCTCGGGTCCAGCCCAGCCCCAGGCTCAGCCCAGACCCTAGCCCAGCCCCACCCTCATCCCCAGCCCAGCCCCAGCCCCAGCCTGGCCCAAGCCCTGCCCCAGACCCGGCCCCAGCCCTGACCGAGACCCAGCCCCAGCCCCAGCCCCAGCCCTGCCCCAGCCCTGTCCCCAGCACAGCCCCAGCCCTGCCCCAGTCCCAGCCACAGCCCCGGCCCCAGCCACAGCCCAGCCCCAGCCCCATCCCTGCCCCCAGCCCAGTCCCAGCCCCAGCCCCGTCCCCAGCCCTGCCCCAGCCCCAGTCCTGCCCCAGCCCCCGGCCCCAGCCCCAGCCCCAGCCCTGCACCCAGCCCAGCCCCAGCCCTGGCCTCAACCTCAGATCCAGCCCTGCTCCCAGCCCCGGCTCCAGCCCTACCCCAGCCCTGCCCCAGCCTCGAGCCCAGCCCTGTCCCAGGCCCAGCCCCAGCCCCAGCCTTGCCCCAGTCCCCGCCCCAGGCCAGTCCTGGTCCCAGCCTCAGCCCCAGCCCTGCACCCAGCCCAGCCCCAACCCTGCCCCAGCCCCGGCCCCAGCACAGCCCCAGCCCTACCCCTAACTCAGCCCTAGCCCCAGCCCTGTCCGAAGCCCCAGGCCCAGCCCCAGCCCCAGCCCCAGGCCAGCCCTAACCTAGCCCTGCCCCATTCCCAGCCCTACCTCATCCCTGCCGTCAGCCCAGCCCCAGCGTTAGACCTAGCCCTACCCCAGCCCAAGCCCCAGCCCCAGCAACAGCCCCATCCTGGCCCCCAGCCCAGCCCAGCCCCAGCCCCATCCCTGACCCCAGCCCCAGCCCCAGCCCAGCCCCAGCCCTTCCGCAGCCCCAGCCTCAGCCTCAGCCCCAGCCCAGCCCTAGCCCAGCCCTGCCCCAGGCCCAGCCCTAGCCCAGCCCTGCCCTCAGCCCAGCCTCAGCCTGGCCCCAGCCCCAGTCCTGCCCCAGCCCAGGCCCCATCCCCAGCCCTACCCCAGCCCTGCCCTCACCCCAGTCCTGCCCCAGCCCTGCCCCAGACCCAGACCCAGACCCAGCCCTGCCCCAGCCCTGTCCAAGACTTGGTTCCAGCCCCAGCCCCATCCCTGCCCCCAGCCCAGACCCAGCCCAAGGCCCAGCCTCCAGCCTAGTCCTGCCCCAGCCCCGGCCCCAACCCAGACCCAGCCCTGGACCCAGGCCCAGCCCAGCCCCAGCCCTGGTCCCAGCCCCAGCCCCAGCCCCAGCCTTACACCAGCCATGCCCCAGCCTCGGGTCCAGCCCAGCCCCAGGCCCAGCCCAGACCCTAGCCCAGCCCCACCCTCATCCCCAGCCCAGCCCCAGCCCCAGCCTGGCCCAAGCCCTGCCCCAGACCCGGCCCCAGCCCTGACCGAGACCCAGCCCCAGCCCCAGCCCCAGCCCTGCCCCAGCCCTGTCCCCAGCACAGCCCCAGCCCTGCCCCAGTCCCAGCCACAGCCCCGGTCCCAGCCACAGCCCAGCCCCAGCCCCATCCCTGCCCCCAGCCCAGTCCCAGCCCCAGCCCCGTCCCCAGCCCTGCCCCAGCCCCAGTCCTGCCCCAGCCCCGGCCCCAGCCCCAGCCCCAGCCCTGCACCCAGCCCAGCCCCAGCCCTGGCCTCAACCTCAGATCCAGCCCTGCTCCCAGCCCCGGCTCCAGCCCTACCCCAGCCCTGCCCCAGCCTCGAGCCCAGCCCTGTCCCAGGCCCAGCCCCAGCCCCAGCCTTGCCCCAGTCCCCGCCCCAGGCCAGTCCTGGTCCCAGCCTCAGCCCCAGCCCTGCACCCAGCCCAGCCCCAACCCTGCCCCAGCCCCGGCCCCAGCACAGCCCCAGCCCTACCCCTAACTCAGCCCTAGCCCCAGCCCTGTCCGAAGCCCCAGGCCCAGCCCCAGCCCCAGCCCCAGGCCAGCCCTAACCTAGCCCTGCCCCATTCCCAGCCCTACCTCATCCCTGCCGTCAGCCCAGCCCCAGCGTTAGACCTAGCCCTACCCCAGCCCAAGCCCCAGCCCCAGCAACAGCCCCATCCTGGCCCCCAGCCCAGCCCAGCCCCAGCCCCATCCCTGACCCCAGCCCCAGCCCCAGCCCAGCCCCAGCCCTTCCGCAGCCCCAGCCTCAGCCTCAGCCCCAGCCCAGCCCTAGCCCAGCCCTGCCCCAGGCCCAGCCCTAGCCCAGCCCTGCCCTCAGCCCAGCCTCAGCCTGGCCCCAGCCCCAGTCCTGCCCCAGCCCAGGCCCCATCCCCAGCCCTACCCCAGCCCTGCCCTCACCCCAGTCCTGCCCCAGCCCTGCCCCAGACCCAGACCCAGACCCAGCCCTGCCCCAGCCCTGTCCAAGACTTGGTTCCAGCCCCAGCCCCATCCCTGCCCCCAGCCCAGACCCAGCCCAAGGCCCAGCCTCCAGCCTAGTCCTGCCCCAGCCCCGGCCCCAACCCAGACCCAGCCCTGGACCCAGGCCCAGCCCAGCCCCAGCCCTGGTCCCAGCCCCAGCCCCAGCCCAGCCTCAGCCCCAGCCCTGCACCTAGCCCCAGCCCCAGCCCTCACCCCAGCCCCAGCCCCAGCGCCAGCCCTGCCCCAGCCCCAGCCCCATCCCTACCCCCAGCCCAGCCCCAATCCCAGCCCTACCCCATCCCTGCCCCAGCCTCGGGCCCAGTACGGCCCCAGGCCCAGCCCAGACCCCAGCCCAGCCCCACCCTAATCCCCAGCCCTGTCCCCAGACCCAGCCCTGCCCCAGGCCAGCCCCAGCCCCAGCCCCGCCCCAGCCCTGGACCCAGCCACAGCCCCAGCCCAGCCCAAGCCCCAGCCCAGCCCCAGCCCTGGACCCAGCCCCAGCCCTGCCCCAGACCAGCCCAAGCCCCAGCCCAGCCCCAGCCCCAGCCCCAGCCCTGCCCCAGACCAGCCCCAGCCCCAGCCCTTCCCCAGCCCAGCCCAGCCACAGCCACAGCCCAGCCCCAGCCCTGGACCCAGTCCCAGCCCCTTCCCCAGCCCCAGCCCTGCCCCAGACCAGCCCAAGCCCCAGCCCAGCCCCTTCCCCAGCCCCAGCCCCAGCCCCAGCCCTGCCCCAGACCAGCCCCAGCCCCAGCCCTGCCCCAGCCCCAGCCCAGCCACAGCCACAGCCCAGTCCCAGCCCCAGCCCTGCCCCAGACCAGCCCCAGCCCCAGCCCTGCCCCAGCCCCAGCCCAGCCCAGCCCCAGCCCTGCCCCAGCCCTGCCCCAGCCCAGCCCAGCCCCAGCCACAGCCCAGCCCCAGCCCTGGACCCAGTCCCAGCCCCTTCCCCAGCACCAGCCCTGCCCCAGCCCAGCCCCAGCCACAGCCCAGCCCCAGCCCAGCCACAGCCCCAGGCCTGCCCCACCCCAGCCCTGCCACAGCCCAGCCCCAGTCCTGGACCCAGCCCCAGCCCCAGCCCAGCCCCAGCCCTGCCCCAGCCTC